>NW_012154174.1:1290963-1294681 GCF_000956105.1 Propithecus coquereli
AAAAAAAAAAAAAGAACTCAATCTCATTTACAATAACTGCAAAAAATAAAATAAAATTCTTTGGAGTATACTTAACCAAGGAAGTGAATGATCTCTACAAGGAGAAGAACTATAAAACACTGACTAAAGAAGTCATAGATGACACAAACAAATGGAAAAGCATCCTATGCTCATGAATTGGAAGAATCATTGTTATTAACATGTCCATGCTTCCCAAAGTGATTGACAGATTCAGTGCAGTTCCTATCAAAATACCAACATCATTTTTCACAAGAGTTAGAAAAAACAATACTAAAATTAATATGGAACCAAAAAAGAGCACAGATAGCCAAAGCAATCCTAAGCAAAAAGAACAAATCTGGAGGCATCACATTACCTGACTTCAAACTATACTATGAGGGAGTAGTAACCAAAACAGCAAGGTACTGGTATAAAAGTGGACATATAGACCAATGGAACAAAATAGAGAATACAGAAATAAAGCCAAACACCTATGACCAACTGTTCTTCGACAAAGCAGACAAAAACCTAGACTGGGAAAAAGACACTCTATTCAATAAATGGTGCTGGGAAAACTGGATAGCCTGATGCAGAAGAATGAAACTGGATCTCTCTCTCTCTCATCATACACAAAAATTAGCTCAAGGTGGATTAAAGACTTAAATGTAAGACCTGAAACAATAAAATTATTAGAAAAAAAACTAGGAAAAACTATCCTTGACATTGGCCTAGGTAAAGAATTTATGACTAAAATCCCAAAAGCAAATACAACAAAAACAAAAATAAACAAATAGGATTGAATTAAACTAAAAAGTCTTCTTCACAGCAAAAGAAATAATCAAGAGAGTAAACAGACAACCTATAGAATGGGAGAAAATTTTAGCAAGCTATACATCCAAGGAACTCAAATCAACAAGAAAAAAATAACCTCATTAGAAAGTGGGCAAAAGACATGAACAGACATATTTCAAAAGAAGAGAAACAAATAGCCAACAAACATGAAAAAAAGCTCAACATCAGTAATCATCAGGGAAATGCAAATCAAAACCGTGATAAGATAGCACCTTAACCTGTCAGAATGGCCATTATTAAAAAGTCAAAAAACCATAGATGCTCACGCAGATGCAGTAAAAAGGCAAAGCTCATACACTGTTGTGGGAATGTAAATTGGTACAACCTCTGTGGAAAACAGTGTGGAAATTTCTCAAAGAACTTAAAGTAGATCTGCCATTCAGTCCAGCAATCCCACTACTGGGGACCTGCCCAAAGGAAAAGAAGTCATTTTATCAAAAAGACCTTGCACTCATATGTTTATTGCAGCACAGTTCACAATTGCAAAGAAATGGAACCAACCTAAGTGCCCATCAACTGATGATTAGATAAATAAAATGTGGTATAGATAGACCATGGAATACTACTCAGCCATGAAAAAGAATGAAATGCTGTCTTTTGCAGCAACTTGGATGGAACTAGAGGCCATTAGCCTAAGTGAAGTAACCCAAGAACAAAAAACCAAATACTGCATGTTATCACTTATAAATAGGAATTAAGCAATAGGTATGCTTGCTCATACAGAGTGACATAATAGACATTGGAGACGCAGAAGGGGGAGGTGGGAAGGAGTACAGATGAAAAATTACCAACTGGGTACAATATACACTATTCAGGTGACAGGTAAAAATAAAAGCCTAGACTTCTGCACTATACAATTTATCCATGTAACAAAAACCATTTGTACCCCCTAAATCTATTAAAATAAAAATTTTAAAAAAAGAACAAAAATAAATAAATAATGAATTTCATAAGACTGCCATAGACAGTGATTCCTCTGATAGATCTGTGCAAAGTCAATTGAGGAACTTTCGGAAAGGATTGACCATTCTAGATACCATGAAAACATTTGTGACTCATGGAAGGAGGTCAAAATACCAACATAAACAGGAGTTTGAAAGAAGTTGATTCCAGCCCCCGTGGATGACTTTGAAGGGTTTAAGACTTCAGGAGAGGAAGTAACTGCAGATGTGGCGGCAATAGCAAGAGGACTAGAATTATAAGTGGAACCCAAAGATGTAACTGAATTGCTCCAATCTTACGATAAAACAGTACAGTATAAATATAACTCTTACATGCACTGGGAAACAAAAAAATTAATGTAACTCATTTTGCTGTGATAATTTGCTTATTGCAGTCATCTTGACCTGAACCCACAGTATCTTTGAGGTATGGCTATATGTGGTTAAATACTCATGATATTTTTCTCAATTTTAAAAATTTCTTTAAGGAAAAAAGGTGTTCTGTAACTGCCAGTGTAACAACATTATTACATAGGAACATCACTGTGATTCTATTTTCGGGTTCAATGCAGCAGCACCAAGTCACAGCAGAGGCTGTGCTATAATGAGGCTATTTTGGAAGACAGCACAGTGAGACAAATTGATAGTATTTGAGATCAGACCTGGGCTTGAATTCTGGCTCTGCTACTGCACCATGTGACCTTAGCCACATTATTTGACCTCCCTGAGCAAGCAGGAATAATATATGTACTTCTTAAAATGTTGGAAGGACCCAGTAAGATTTTATGTAGAAATTGCTTGCGACATATTAGGGATTTAAAAATATCAACCCCTTCCTTTTCGGGTTGTCTAGTAATTACTCACAGAGCAGCAATAATGGGGAAATACATCTCTGTATCTCTTTCTGTATACCACAGAGCTGGCATTACAAGCTCACTTCCACAAACTGTTCCTGTTAAATTGTGCATGTTTTGTTCTAGAAATCCAATTTTCTTAATATTTGTGTTGTCTAGTTTAATTTTTCTTCAATTTCCTTCACATGGTTTGTCTTTATGCATTTGGTTTTCATATTACAGTACTGAGTTGTCCTCAGTTGTTTAGTCTGATGTCTCCTGTGTTATTCGCGTTGATAGCTTTATAGCTCTTCCCTTGACACATTTTTCTTCTTTCATTGCTTAAAATTTTCCTGTATCTCATGGCCCAATGTTCTTCATTTGCATGTCCTTGTTATCCAGACCAGAAAATACTTACATCTGTCCAGGCCAAAAAAAAATCACGGAGGTTTTCAGGCCCTAATTACTTGAAGGGCACGTGATGCATTCAGCCCAGGTAAGCTCTGCCTTTTACAATCAACTTCTCAAGAACTAAGGCAGTCAGCTGAAAAAAGACAATAAAATACAAGTAAGGTCAACCCAGGAAGGCTACCCCAACTTCCTTTGTGCTGTTGGGGGCCAAGGGGTTCCCCTTAGCCCTCTGACGTTTCCCTGAAAAATCAATTCACAAAAGGCAGATCAATTGGAGAAAAGTCATCCAGATTTATTTAACATGATCACAGGAGCCTTCAGAATGAAGACCCAACTCCCCATGAGGTACAGAAGCTTATGTACCATCTTGAGGTTACAGAAAGAATGAGGGCTTGGATCCTGGCAAAATAGGTTGTGGCAGGGGAAAGGAGGAATTCTGTTAAGGGGTAATAAGTATTTACTAGAGAGAATTCAACGGGCTTGATGAACATACAATGGTCTGGGGCAAAGTCCGTTGGGCCCACGGAGTGGACAATGGTTTGTAATAAAAGCCTGTCCAGGTCTGTTGGCAGACTTTAGTCTTCCTTCCTGTGATATGGGTTCAGTTAATGAAAACTCCAGGAAGAGATTAGAAATAATTGTTTTCTTCTTTGTCAGCTCCAGAATTTAAGCAGATAAAAG
>NW_012154174.1:1294731-1305165 GCF_000956105.1 Propithecus coquereli
ATAATTATATTCTGACAATTTTCTGCCATATTGGTAACATTCTAAAAGTTGACTAATACATTCCTATAAAATATAACAGTCAGGAAAGATAAGATATGAGCTTCCATATATCATGTTGTCAAAAACTAAAGGTATTTTAATTAATGAATAATACCAACCATTTGTTTAATACTGTGTTTTTTAAGCAGAACTGAGTGTTTTAGTTTTTTAAATACAGCTATTCCCCAGTTGAACAAGGGGGAAGTTAAGGTAGAAACTGAAAAGGGGGGAATTATATTTAATTCCCTAGTGATTTAGCAGCCTAACAACTCTTTGCTTTATCTGTTTCATACACCTAGCTTCTTTAGAAGTAAATTAGAGTGTAAAGCTTGCTAAAGTCAAAAGTATGTAATTCATGGATAAGCCAGGCGTGGTGGTATGCGCCTGTAGTCCCAGCTACTGGGGAGGGTGAGGCAGGATGATCACTTGAATTCAGTTCAAGGCTGCAGTGAGCTGTGATGGCGCCACTGCATTCAGCCTGGGCAACAGAGCTAGACCCTGTCTCTGGAAAACCAAAAAAAAAGTCTGTAATTCATGGAAATAATTATAAATTGAAGTGTAAACTTTGGTAAACTCAATAGCATTTGTGTAGAATTTTAAATGACCTTTTTACTAGTTAAATTCATATATCAAAGTTCACTTAGCTCTGTTATTAGCCAACGAAAGATTATGCCATCAGATACCATGTCTCAGAGAAACTCAAATAATATTATTTTAAATCCATAAACACTTTGTTTTCTCTGATTTTTAAAACATAATTAAGAAAATCTTTTTTTTATAAAATGCAAAATAATTTGGAATTTTGTTTCCACCGTATCCTCATCCTCTCCTTGATGGAGGAAGGTATTGCTGGCATGCAAGACACCACCACTTTTTCGACTGAGTAGAGTCAGAGAGCAGTTTGAATTTCTGTGTTTAATTTCTGTTTTCATCTAGATGAGTAAGCATGTTCTCTATCCTACATTGTAACCCTTTAGTGAAAAGACTAAATGGAGGAAAGAAGTAGAAGATACTAGGTTGGAAGTGTTAGATGATAAGGAATAACACCAGGCTTTTATATATACATGAGGCCGATGGAACAAATCTGCTTTATCTAATACAAGTTAAAATAGTTCACGAAGGAAAACTTTTCTAGGACAGTTTTTAATTTTGACACAAATTTTTTCTGCTCCTCACCCCTTTCATTTTCATTTCTTTATCCACTTATTCTTTTCTCTGTTTATGGATAGCACTTTGGAACTAAAAATGTTCTGTGAATATCGTGCACCAATAAACTCTAATTTCACATAGTTCCATCAGGCACTGCGAATAGAGGGCTCAATCAGTTAGAATCCAGTGTAGCCACTTTTCATGTTTGTGTGGAATTGGCAGTCCATAGGTTTGTGGATCCTTAATTGTTGACAACCTTTGCACCTAAACCCAAAGTTGATAGGAAAACCTGAAATGGAACAAAACCTGAAATGGACATGTCATAATGGTAAGGCTAGTTTCAAGCTCCATCAAATTCTTTTGGTTACCATAGCTGTTTATAGCCAGGTTCCTCTCTGACCACTGCAGAACGAGGGGAATAACTGTTTTCACAATTAGATGATTTTATAATTTAAACGTAGAATGGAGGGAAGAATATGGAAAGGAACACAAGCCTTTTATGTTGAAGTAGTAATTAACTGCCGTTCTCTGTCTTGGAGAGGAAGGGAATATGCCCTATTTCACTGGTGGTTATAAGTTTTTGTACCAAGGACAATCATTTTGACTGGCACCACTAAGCCCTTTTCCCCATTTATCTATTGAGAGAATATTGGATATCTTGCTTCTCTCTTAGTGACATAAATTATTTGAGAGGAGAGATTGAACTACCAAACCAAACACCAACAATAATGATGCCTTATTAGAGACCCAAATAGCCCAAATCCTTTCCAAACCATTTTTGTAGTTGAAAAGAATTTTCAGTACATATTGTGTTAGCACATCTCCCCTGCCTCTCTGTACCTTAATTATCTTGAAAATGATGACATGTGCAGCAACATTAATAAACATCTACTTGCATTTTTAGTGAAGCATACGCTAATCATCCCAAAGTGGTGGTGTTAAGCCCTTAGCAGATTTATTTTCCCACCTCCTATAACTTCATCTCCAAATATGTGGGCAGATTTTTCAGGGTCAAGGGTTTAGGATTATTGTTTTCCTTGACCATGATAATACCTTGGAACCATATTTTTCCTGTAAGGAAACCTGACAACATAAATCTTAGTCTCTTGAGTCTGCCAGGGCTTTTCTGATGTGTAATTAGAAAGATAACAACTGTATGTTCAGCCAGATCTAGAATTAGACATCTGTGAGGTCTCCTGTGATTTATCATTTTATAGTCTTTTCATTGCTGCTGTGAGGTATTGTGGTTGTAAATTAATTTTTTTATTTGTTTAGACTGGGTAATACATTCATGAGGTTCAACTCCCAAAGTCTAGAAGAACGTGTGGGGAAAAGTAGTCTTCTCATCCCTATTCCCCAGCTTCCCTTTCTCCTGTCCATCGACAAGCACCATCCCCTCCCAGGATAGTCTACACATTCATAAGCAAACGTGAATGCATATTTTTTTCTTTTTGTTCAAATAGCATGCCATACATACTATTTATATCAGTCAGGGTTCATTTGGGGAAACAGAACCATATGGATATTATGGAATAAAATATTTAAGAATAAGACCTCATACATTTGTAGATGAAGCTGACGAAGCAAGAGTCTGAAAGGGGAAGCTTGGAGGATCACTAATTTTGAAGCAGTGGCACAGGTGGACAAATCAAAGCTTTCCAGGGAGCCTGGAAACCCAGGAACATCAAATTGTTAGGGTAGGACTGCGATGGAGGGCTGGTAGAGAAATCCTGAGAACAGTGGTGTCAAATAGAACTTTCTGTGATGTGGAAAACTTTTTATTTCTGCACTAGCCAATATGGTAACCATTAATCACTTGTGGTTATTGAACACTTGAAATGTGCCAAGTGTGACTAAAAGATTTGAATTTTTTTTTAATTTATTTATTCAGGATATTATGGGGGTACAAACATTTTGGTTACATGTAATGCTGTTTGCCCTGCCCAAGCCAGGGCTACACGCGTGTCCCTCCCACATACAGTGCATTCTGCTTCCATTAGTTGTGAATTTCCTCCCTCAAGACTTGAATTTTTAATTCAATTTTAATTAAATCATTATAGCACTATGTGGAGGGGGGTTCCAGAAATGTTGGTCAAAGGATACAAAATTTCAGTTAGATAGGAAGAAAATAAGTTCAAGAGATCAACTGGACAACATGGTGACTATAGCCAATAACAATGTATTGATTATGTTCTTGAAAATTGCTAAGAGAGATTTTAAGTGTTTTCACCACAAAAATATAAGTGGGGGAAGGCATATGTTAATTTGCTTAATTTATCCATTCCACAGTGCATACATATTTGAAAACAACATGTTGTATATAATAAATATATGCAATTTTTATTTGTTGATTTAAAAGAATTAGCAAGTTAGTTAAAGATAAATAAATAGCAACATGTGGCCAGTGGCTACCATATTGGACAGCACAGCTTTAAAAGGGTACATCTCATTGTGGGCCTAGATTTGCTGTTAACCAACAGAAGTGGCAGTTGAGAAAAAGAGCTGTACACAGAGCAGAGGAGAGCAGGCATAGCTGGTACCTGCAGGCACCTCTGCGTCTGTGTCACTATTTTCTTTTTCTTTTTTTCTTTTCTTTTCCTTTTTTTTTTTTTTTAAGACAGAGTCTTGCTCCATCACCCAGTGTAGAGTACAGTGGCATCATCATAGCTCCCTGCAACCTCAAACTCCTGGGCTCAAGCGATCCTCTTGCCTCAGCCCCAGGCCCATGCCATGATGCCCAGCTAATTTTTCTATTTTTAGAAGAGATGGGAGTCTCACTCTTGTACAAGCTGGTCTCGAACTCCTGAGCTCAAGCGATCCTCCCACCTCAGCCTCCCAGAGTAGTAGGATTACAGGTGTGAGCCACCATGCCTGTCCATCTGTGTCACTATTAACCACAATCACCTTCAGAGCATAAAGCCTTCTGCTTCACATTCCACCTTCCAAAATCTCATTTGAATTTCTCTTTTGTTTAATTCAGAACAATACAGGGAAGAATATTCTGGGAAACATAATTCTAGCTTAGCAGATTGACAAGGTATAAAACCATTAAACAAACTTTTTTTTCACCTAATAGTATATTGTGAAGATCTTAGCATACTAGTACATAAAGAATTCCTCATAATTTTACACAACTTCTATGTTGTACATTATACAATATGCAGTATATCACTGTTCACTTAGCTGCTTATTTTTTATAATTTATTGATTTTTGCATTGTTTTCATCTTTTGCTGTAGTCTTTATGCAGCATCAAATAATTTTGAATTTATGTCACTTAGGAAGTATATGTGTGTGTATATGTAGGGAAAATACCTAGAAGTGCTGTGTCAAAGCCTATGTGGATCAAAAACTTAAATATTAAATAAGAAAAAGAAATATTAAAATACTGAAAGACTCAATAGAGATGTGTTCTTATAACCTTGAAGCGAGAAAGACATTTTTAACTATGACATAAAACCCAATATCCATAAAGGAAAATATTGATATAAAAGCAAATTTTCTAGAAATACACAGCAGAACCTATGATATGACTATCAATTTTTAAACAAATATCTCCAGTAAATGATGTTCTAACAGAAACTTACTTTTTTTGTAAATCACACGCCAAACCTGATTTCAAATTATATAGATCCTCAGGTTGTAGTAGTCTACTCGTATTTGGTCATTTTGGACATGTCTATGCTTCATTAGGAAAAGAAGAGAGTTTCTGTTTAGTTTGATTCCTCCCTTCCTTTCTTCTTTCCCTCTTTTCCTTCCCTACTTCCTTGGATTTCTAAGCAAATGCAGTATAATCATGGTATTGAATGTTGAAATCGAAAAAGAAAGGGCACAGAACAGAAAAGTCATTGGACCACCAGCCAGACCCTTTTCTGCTCCTTACTAGCTCTGTGACTTTGTGAATATCATTACTAGACCTCATTAGGGAGAGGAATTGTCTATTAATTGATTTTTTTTTCCCTTTTATAGTGGCTACATCAGTACCTAGTACAGAAATGTTTGTCAGTCTTACCTCTCTGGGACTGAAATTCCTTGTTTATAAATTGTGGGCACCAAGCTTCCTCATGCGTTATCTTGAGAATAACATGGAATAATATTAATATATATGAGAGGGTTTTGTTAACCTTTGGTAATTTATACCTATTTAAGGAATTATCATTTTGAAAGGGGACTGAGCTTGCAGGAGAAATATTAATATTAGTATAGTAGAAGCATTATAATGTAGCTCCAGGCCTGGAAATCGGGAGACATGAACTCACTCTATCCCTTACTTTGACATCCTGGACAAGTTACTTCAGCCCTCTAGAATACAGTTTCCTCTTCCGGTAACTTTGGAAAGTTTAAAACTTTATGCAAATGTGAACTACAACTTAGGTATGACAGTGTTGACACAGATTACTTCTGGAACTCAAAGTATTCTTGCTTTTATCTGTTTCCATTAATCTGGCACACATTTACTGAAGCATGCAAGATACGTGCTAGGTGCTATATCCCATTTTTGTGTATGTGTTCTTCTCTAATCCAATTTGCTGCCCTTGAATTTTTTCATTAATTGAATTTCTGTGATAACTGTACTAAGGGACATCCTTGAAGAATATTTGAAATATTTGATTAATTCTAACTATGGCTCATTTTGATTTAGAAGAGGGCCGGCCTTATGCTGTACGTAACAAAATGTCACATTTAAAGCAAATAAGATTCTAAAACAAAAGCTTTACTTGTGGTGCTTTTTTAAAAATGTTCTCAGACAGCCGAGATCAGCAGAATTTTTATTAGAGCCTCAAAACATAATTTTTAGATTTCTGGAAATACATGGTACTCACAATAGAGGATATTGAATCAAAGAATTTAATCTTTCACCTTTTCAATCATTCTCATAACTTCATACCCTTTAGAGCATGATTTTGAGGCCCACACAGCTATTTTCTGTCTTTCCTCAACAGGAATGAATAAAAGTTGGTATGGTAGGGGGAATATTTTATGAGAATTAAGATAATTAAGGTGATAGTATTTTTATTTATACCTTTATGTTTGCAAACTTGAAATAACTGCGTTTTTTCCCTCAGGAGTTTATAAAGAGAAAAAAATCAAGTATTAATAAAATGGCAGGACCACAGATAAATTATAGATCAGCATTTTAATAAGCAAGATAATCAGATTGATTCTAAACCTCCCTACTAGTTTTTAACATTTGGTTAAATTGTTTGTCTTTATCTGATGAAGATTATTATTATTTGTATTATTTTTCATAGTGTTTACCTTAATCATAGCCTCATTTATAGCATTTAGACTTCCAAGAATATAATGGTGAATATAGCTTTCAAAATTTTCAAGCTACACAAGTATGAATTTACTTTCTAGATTTGTGGACAACTTCTTTTTAAAACTATCACTTTCCCTCAGCTTAACACTGAAGGTGGGATACGTACAGTGGATGAATCTGCCTTGTTCTTATTGTCTAATAGTCTCAGGAATAGCAAGTCTTCATTTAAGGTATACTTTTTTTAAAAAATGTAACCCCTTTTTTTCAGACCTCTTAAGCCACGAAAATGCAGCAACGCTGAATGATGTAAAGACACTGGTCCAGCAGCTATACACCACACTGTGCATTGAGCAGCACCAGTTAAACAAGGAAAGGGAGCTTATTGAAAGATTAGAGGATCTCAAAGAACAACTGGCTCCCCTGGAAAAGGTGAAAATTCAAATCTCAGATTTTTCTCATCACCTATATTTTTTCCAGAGCGTACATGTTTCTGTTTTTTCTTCTAAGTTTTATGCAATTGAGTCATGTCTCAAATTAGTCCACTAGTTTATGGGACCGAACCTGAAGTTCCAATCAAAGCTAAGAAAGGACTTTAAAAGGAATAGTTTGGAGGCTTGATAATGGACTTAGAGCTTTGAGGTTTAAATATACTGCCCTGGGAAGGAAAAACTAATGATGATACCATTTCGATTGGGGGATGAAAGCAATAATGAGATTAATTTTTATGCATTGCCAAATGCCTAAACCTGTGTCTCTCGAAAATAAATAAATAAATAAATTCCCTTAAAACCGGATTTACCACCTTTAAAATAAAGATTGGAATAATTGTTGATCAGTAAAGGTTCTTGAGTATAGTAGATAATGATTTTAGCCAAAGTAAGAATTAATATGAGATTAGCCCTCTGTATCCATGTGTTCCACAACCACAGATTCAACCAACCTGGGATGAAAAACATTTGGGGGGAAAACCAATTAAAAAAAAACAATACAACAATAAAAAATAATACAAATTTAAAAACCAATATAACAACTATTTACATAGCATTTACGTTGTATTATAAGTAATCTAGAGATGATTTAAAGTATATGGGAGGATATGCCTAGGTCATATGCAAATACTATACCATTTTAATAGGGGACTTGAGCATCCACAGATTTTGATATCTGTGGGGGTCTTAGAACCAATATCCCACAGATACCGAGGGATGACTGTCCATGGAGTATTATGCAGCTATTAAAAATGATTATGTAGATCTAATTTGCTATAGAAAATATGTACTATGAAAAGTAAATTATAAAATTATACATACTATGATCCAATTTTTAAATGTGTTATGCATAAAGCTATGCACATTTATATATACATACACAAAGAAGGAATATATTCCAAAATTCTAATAGAGTAGTAGGATTATGATTGATTTTTCTTCTTTACACTTTCTGAATGTTTACAATGAACGTGTATCATTTTTTATGGTGATGGAATTGTTTCCATTTTAAAAAATTAGATTGTAAGGATTAAAGAGAACAAATACTCTTAATATTGTGCATTTTCTGATTTTATAAAAATAGTTATCATCATTTATCAAGTAGTTACTATGGGCTATGGATTGTACTAAGTGTTTTACTTGTATTCTCTTATTTTAATCCTCAGAACAACTCTGTAATGAAGTTAATGGTGATTTGCAGATCAGGGTCCCGAACTCAGCTGTTCTGAATCCAGAGTTCATGTTCTGCCTCTAGTATACCATTTGAGTTAAAAACTAATAATAGATTAAATCTTATACATAACACTGAGAAAATACTGGTATGTTTTCATTTTCCTCTTTCAAAGAAGGTAATCTTACGGTTAGATGAAGAGCTGTTGAAACTGAGCTTATTTTCCCCATATTTTCAGCCACTTCTAGGGTGAAACATAAAATAAATGCCCTAAAAAATAGTAATTCCTCAAAGATATTTTATCCAGTGAAAATTACAGATCAGATACTATAATACGTAGAAAGACAAACTGTATTTACTAGAATAGAGACTTTTGTCTAGATTGTGAGCCCTGCTTCTTTAGTGAACACAGAACAATTTAAGAGTTTTAAATTGTGTCTATGTCAAAATGCCTTATGATTGATCATGTGTGCCTAATAGGTACGAATTGAGATTAGCAGAAAAGCTGAGAAGAGGACCACTTTGGTGCTATGGGGTGGCCTTGCCTACATGGCCACACAGTTTGGCATTTTGGCCCGGCTGACCTGGTGGGAATATTCCTGGGACATCATGGAGCCAGTCACCTACTTCATCACTTACGGAAGTGCCATGGCAATGTATGCATATTTTGTAATGACACGCCAGGTAAGAAGTCCTCTTCAAATAAGTTTTCATGAGGTAACAATAAAGTTTTAGTTATCAAAGTAGTTCTCTTTTCTCTCATATTCTTTCTAAGGCCAGTTCTTTTTAAGTACTTATTTATCCTTTTTTTTGTTTTTTTTTTTTTTTTCAAGACAGAGTTTTACTCTATTGCCTGGGCTGAAGTGCCGTGGCATCAGCCTAGCTCACAGCAACCTCAAACTCCTAGGCTAAAGGGATCTTCCTGCCTCAGCCTCCCAAATAGCTGGGACTACAAGCATGCACCACCACACCCAGCTAATTTTTTTCTATTTTTAGTCACCCAGCTAACTTATTTTTTTTTTTTTTTTTGAGACAGAGTCTCACTCTGTTGCCCAGGAAAGAGCGAGTGCCATGGCGTCATCCTAGCTCACAGCAACCTCAAACTCCTGGGCTCAAGCAATCCTTCTGCCTCAGCCTCCCGAGTAGCTGGGACTACAGGCATGCGCCACCATGCCCGGCTAATTTTTTCTATGTATTTTTAGTTGTCCGATTAATTTCTTTCTCTTTTTAGTAGAGACGGGGTCTCGCTCTTGCTCAGGCTGGTCTCGAACTCCTGAGCTCAAACAATCTGCCTGCCTCGGCCTCCCGGAGGGCTAGGATTACAGGCGTGAGCCACTGCACCCAGCCCTCATTTATCCTGTACGTGCTCATGCACATGTGTGGTAGTTATATATCGGGTAGTATTCTAGGTGCTAACGATAGAGAAGTAGATATGACATGGGTTCTGCCCTCATGGAGCTCCTAAGCTGTTAAGAGAATCATATAAACCATTAAATTCAGAAAAATATACTCTAGTAAGGTATGGAATAAGAGGGCAAAGGAGAAGAGTGGTTAGCTGTAGATTAACTTGTTCAGCTATGTTGGCTTGGCTTTTTATGTGCTATTTAATTAATTTAATAGTTGGATGAGGAAAGTCTCATGCTTTTTATTTTTACTGAATTCTTAGAATAGAGAACTGATGAAAACTAATCAAATATGTAAACTAAACTCTGAACTATTTCTAAGTATGTTGAAAGGATAGATGTTTTGTTGTTATTTACTTCATGGAAGAGTGGTGAAAATTAGATACCTGATCACTTTATATTCTTGGTCTATTTTTTTAATTGATATGTAATGTACATATTTATGGGATAAATGTGATATTTTGATACATATATACATGTGTAATGTATACATGTATACATTCATAATGTCCAAATCAGGGTAACTGACATATCCATCACGTCAAACATTTATCATTTATTTGTGTTGGGAACATTCAAAATCCTTTCTTCTAGCTATTTTGAAATACACAAACAATTATTGTTAATTATAGTCACTATATTGTGCTATTGAACACTAAATCTTATTCTTCCTATCTAACTATAATTTTGAATGCATTAACTAATCTCTTCCTATCCCTTCACCCACCAATCCTTCCCAGCCTCTGGTAACCACTATTCTACTCTCTACCTCTATGGGATCAACTTCTAAACATTCACCTTTTTTAGTTCTCACATGAGTGAGAACATGTGATATTTGTCTTTCTGTGCCTGGCTTATTTCACTTAACATATTGACCTCTAGTTCCATCCATGTTGCAGTAGATGTCAGGATTTCATTCTTT
>NW_012154174.1:1305745-1329111 GCF_000956105.1 Propithecus coquereli
CCGATTAATTTCTTTCTATTTTTGGTAGAGACAGGGTCTCGCTCTTGCTCAGGCTGGTTTCGAACTCCTGAGCTCAAACAATCTACCCGCCTCGGCCTCCCAGAGTGCTAGGATTACAGGCATGAGCCACCGCACCAGGCCTCGTTGTGGTTTTGATTTGCATTTCCCTGATGATTAGCGATGTTGAGGACTGTTTCATATACCTGTTTTTCATATACCTTTTTCATATACCTTTTTCATATACCTGACCATTTGTATGTCTTCTTTTGAGAAATATCTATTCAGATCATTTGCGCATTTTTTTTATTTCAGAATATTATGGAGGTACAAACATTTTGGTTACATGTAATGCCTTTGCCTCGCCCAAGCCAGGGCTAGAAGCATGCCCTTCCCCCATACAGTGCGCTCTGTCTCCATTAGTTGTGAGTTTACCCACCCCCCCACCTGACCAGCGTCCACTGAATATTACTACTATGCGAGCACCTTAGTGTTGATCTGTTAGTACCAACTTGATGGTAAGTACATGTGGTGCTTGTTTTTCTATTTTTGTAATACCTCACTTTGCAAGATGGGCTCAAGCTCTATTCAGGATAATATAAGAGGTGCTAGATCACCACTGTTTTTCATAGTTGAGTAGTATTCCATGGAATACATACACCACATTTTATTAATCCACTCACGTATTGCTGGGCACTTGGGTTGTTTCCACATCTTTGCAATTGTGAATTGTGCTCATTTGTCCGTTTTTAAATTGAATTATTTGTTTTATTGCTATTGTTGTTTGAGTTCCTTATATATTCTGAGTATTAATCCCTTGTGGGATAAATAGTTTGCAGACATTTTCTCCCATTTTGTAGGTTCTCTCCTCACTCTCCTGATTGTTTCCTTTGCTGTGCAGGAGCTTTTTAGTTTGATATAATTTCATTTGTCTATTTTTGCTTTTATTGCCTGTGCTTTTGAGGTATTACCCAAAAAATCTTTTCCCAGACCAGTGTCCTGAATTGTTTCCCCTATATTTTCTTCCAGTAGTTTTAGTTTTGGGTCTTTAAGTCTTTAATTCCTTTTGAGCTGATTTTTGTATATGGTGAGAGATAGGGTGTCTAGTTTCATTCTTTTGCATATGGATATCCATTTTTCTCATCACCATTTATTGAAGAGACTGTCCATTCACCCAATTTGTATGCTTTTGGCAGCTTTGTTGAACTTCATTTGGCTATAAATGCATGGATTCATTTCTGGGTGCTCTGTTTGTTCCATTGATCTATGTGTCTGTTTTTATGCTAGTAACATGCTATTTGGGTTACTATAGCTTTGTAGCATATTTTGAAGTCAGTCAGTGCAATGTCTCCAGCTTTGTTCATTTTGCTAAGGATTACTTTGCTGTTTGGGGTCCTCCGTGGTTCCATATGAATTTTTGGATTATTTTTTCTATTTCTATGAAGAATGTCACCGATATCTTGATAGGGATTGCATTGAATCTGTAGATTGCTTTGGGTAGTATGGGTCTATTCTTTATCAACCAAGGCTCATTTATCAAATATCAGTATCTAGAACTAATTTTTATTGTCAATGCTATTTCAAGTATCTTGGAACTCCATAGTGTCTCTTTAGGAAGTATAAAGGATTTATCATCACTTAACACTAATTATTATATATGTGATACCACCACAGATCCAACCTAGCACTCCCTTGAATAATAAATATTTAAAATCCCTGAGATATGTTAGAAACTTTTTCTGTTTTCTTAGATATCAGAAGAAAGCTGGGAGTTGCTTCTCATATTTTCATATGGTTGCTATTAAACATAGACATTTTCTTTCTGTTGTTAGATCGGTGATCATAGGCCTATTTATATGTGGGAAAATGAAAGCACAAGAATGTTATTTAAGCTTTCTTAGCCTCCCAAACATGTCTAGTAGAGAAGAAAGTAAACTGTTTATATCCTATGATTGCTTGCCCAGAGTTCCCAGCGTCTGTTCCCATGTCTGGCTCATACTAGTCACTGTGTGAACATAAGTAAACAGCTATATCAGTCTCATCTAATCACAGCTCTGGACATGGCTTTCATCTATCTGTGATATTTCTTTCTCTCGGTGTGTGTGTGTGTGTGTGTGTGTGTGTGTGTGTGCGCGCGCGTCTGTCTTTGTTCTCGCTCTCTTTCTCTCTCTCTCTCATTGACACACACCTTTAATGGCTTTTTTTAATCTCCGATTAAAGTCCAAACTCCTTAGCCTGGGTATTCATAACTGCTTGCTACCTGTCCTTTCCAAATAACTCTCAACTCTCCTGTGTATGTACTGTGTGTTCTAAATAAGCCAAATTATATTCTCTATTCCCGCCAATGTCCTGAGTTTTCCACTACTTTGTTCCTTACTTCACATCATTCCTTCAACTGGGAAAGTTCTCCCTGTTGATCTCTCTTGTCATATTTCATGGTTTACTTAAATGCTATCTTTCATGAACCTTTGACCAATCCCTCCAGCTGACTTTGCTGTCTCCCTCTTCTGAATTCCTGTAATAAATTATGCCTCTCATTTCATTCATCCCAAACTACCTTTTATTATAATTATTATACCATGTCTTTTCCCCACTCCCAGACTATAATATCTTTTGAGGCTAGGCATTCAGTTTTATTCAATTTTTATTTTCCTTTGATATAAGGCACATGTAACATAGAAGGCTCTGAGTGAACTGAACGTATCAAATAAATGATAGCCATGCCTTCAGCCCACTGCAGGTACTTTTCCAGTTATACCTTGGACCTAGAGACCAACCTTGGTGTGTCTCTTGCCAGTCAGCTGGGTACAAAATGGTAGTACCATTGTGGACTTTGCATTTCCTTGATTACTAAAAAGGTGAAGCATTCTTTCCACTTACATGAAATGCCCATGTCTTTTGCTTGGTCATTCCTATTAACTATCTTTTCCTAAGCCTAATTATGTGTCAGGTATTTTACATCTAGTGACATAAATATGTATATTCATATATTTAATCTCAGCCCTATAAATATATACTCCCATTTTATAGATGAGGAAACTGAGCCTCAGAGAGGGTAAGTAATCTGCCTAAGCATTACATTTAGTAAATTGTAGGACCAGGAATTGAACACAGATTTGTCTGGCCCTGTAGGCTGTTTTCTTTCTACTCAATTATCATGTTGCCATCTGATGACATCATTTATGAGTAGTTACTTCTGAAAACCACAATTAATCTAGAAATAGAATAGAAATGGAAACATGTTGGAGAAATAATTACTGCTTACAAAATCTGTTTTGTAAATGTTTTCTTGAACTACAGATTAATGCAAATATTACACTTGAACATAGTGTTACTTTTTTCCTTCTCCTTATGTTGTGAGATCTTTAATACTCTCTCTGTCCTACTAGTTAGATGTTCTACTTCTGTGATTCCCAACACATTCTTGCTGCCCCCAAGTGACAAATTGCAAAATAGCAGGAGTAAATAATCTAGTCACTATTTGCTTATAAATAGGAAAACACAGATCAAATAAAGTATATTAATAAATAGAGCTTTTCATGTTAAATATTCTTGTACCTAACTATTGTATCCATAATTAAAACCCATGAAACAAAATGCTTGTTCAACAGCATTTAAACTCTTCTAAACTTGTCATTACAATGAAATGCCACATTTGTTAGCAATCTATTAATAGATTGTATCCCAATAGTAGATTAAGTTCCAAAGAATCTTTATAAGATGGCAAGTTCCTTGAAATCATAGGATCAAATGGAATATTAAATTCTACTGACTAATATTTCAGTGAAACCTGAGTACAAATTTCTATTGTGTAGAAAGGAACCTTACGATAAGAATTGCCAGTCAGAGTTATGTCAGCATTCATGTGGACCAGCCATCCACAATCTAGCCCACAAACTTTCAGCAGAAGGGATGTTGCTCCACAGGGGTGAAAATTGGTTCTCAGAGCGTAAAAAACACCTTAGATATTACAGTACATAAATATACATAGTATGTCTGTGCTATTAACCCATCCTTGAGGAGGAGGAACAATCAGGAAGAAATTGTCTGAAAAGGGCTATTTGGAGGGGCAATAATAAAAAAAAGGTCGACAGTCACTGACCTAGCCTTTAATACTCTAACTTCTCAATTATAACACCCATGATTTATATTGTACTCCAGCAAACCACTTCAGTGGCCATTTGGAGCTTTCTTTCCTAGAACTGTCCCACTTCTAATATAAATCAGTATGTTAATTTTGGCTGCAGTTTCTGTACCTTTCTTTCTAGCACTTTTATTCACTTACTCTTTCCTTTGACCTCATCAAGACCTTGAGGCTACTGACATCTTTCTCTTAACTTTTTACTTTTACCTTCCTCCTGTATTGCTTCCTTTTCTATCCAATTTAGACCTTATTGCCATTCTCTTCTTACTATTATACTTTGACCCTTTGTCTTTCTACCATATGTACTCTATAAACTCCTAATCTTGGATTAATCTAGCCCTTTATTCTATATCCAGAATACTAAATATTGCTAGAGAAAAATCATATAATAGTGTGGAATGGGCCACTGCTTCTTTCTAATTATATTTCCTTCTTCATACCCCCACAGTAGTTATTCTAAGACTTCACATCAAGCTCCGCATCCCACCCTTAACCTTGCCTCCTACTTCTTCTAGAAAATTGAAGTTAACAGCTTTCTGATTCCTAAACTCTGAATTTAACTGTATCTGTACCTACTTTTACATTATTTTCTTCAAGCTCAAAGAAGAGATGGCATTTTCCTAGTCGGGGCTAGTCCCTCCACTATGTTCCCATTCCCTCCTTCTAGTGTCTTATTCCAGTTCATTTTTGGTGTTCCCTGTGTTTTCAACCTCTCCCTCTCTCTTTCCTTCATAACTAAGCTGTCTGCATCTCTTCTCACTTAGTATCAAATCACAAAATTTCTGGAATAGAGTGTAGCACATAGTTGCTTAATAAATGCTTGTTGCCCAAAAATAGGAGAATAGATTCGAATAAATTTAAATAGTATACATTTACCTCCTAAGCAAACATAGGTAAATAGCCTAGTAAGAGCAATTTACATGAATGTAGGGGGCTTTCCCTCAACTTCTTATTCCAACAGTATCCCTTTAGTCAATGTTAATGATTCAGACCTCAATTTTATCCATTTTAAAAAGCTTCCACAGACCCTTTATGTATCATTCACCCAATATCTGTCATCATCAATAATTAAATATTTACTTCTGTTTCTAATTATGGCCTACTAGGCAAATAGACCACTCCTCCCATTAGGAAAAGTTAGAATTATTAGACGAAACATAATATACATCTGCCTAAAGACACTAGAGAGATAACAAAATAGCAAAAAATGAACAGGCAAGGATCAAAAGAAGAGGAATCCAAGGAAAACGAGCCTAGCATTTAGGTATGCTGTTTCCTCTGGGGATTTATGCTGATTAAGGAGGGTATGGCTGAGAGGCCCAGAAGCTGAGCCATACTTGCTAATCTAGAAAGGACCAAAGCCATGGAGATTGACGTTCAGGGATCACTAAAGTAGGTGAAACACTCTTGCTTTGGTTTGGAACCTTTAAAGGTTACCATTGTAGAATAAGGAGGAAACTGTTGTGGGCTCTTTCAGTGACTGTAACTCCTTTTTCATTCATCTCAATCCCATAAATTAGATTGAGGTAATCCTAGGATACTGGTAATCCCAGAGTGCTGATGCTGAGGTTCTAGACAGAAGCAAACAAATTATCCGTGGGAGGAGAAAACATTATCCTAAACCTTAAATTATTTCTACAAATAATTTTATAAATATGAAATTAGGCATACAATAAAAAAAATAAACAGATACACAGGAAATACCTACAGAAACACTAGACATGAGAAGCAGACACAGGGGCTCCAGATATTGGCATTATCAGACATAGCCTTTAAAATAATTATACTTAACTATAATCAGGGAGATAAAAGGCAAGGTCGAGAATATTGGCAGATAACTTGATTTTTTTTTTAAGAACCAAATGAAAATTCTAGAAATGAAATACAATGAATGGGTTTAACAGCAGATCAGACATAACTAAAGAGAGAAATAATGACCTGGAATGAGTCACTAGAAACTATTCAAAATGAGATAGGTAAGACAAAAAGATAAAATACAGGAAAGGGTAAGAGACACAGTAGATACAGTGAAAAAGGCTATTATAGATTTAATTTTATTGGAGCCTCAGAAGGAGAATAGAAAGAGGATGAGAAGAAATAATATTTAAAGAGTTAATGCTAAAATGAGGAAAGATATCAATTTATAGGTTTAAGAATCCCAACAAATACCGATGAATATTAAAAAAAAAAAAAAAGAAATCTACATGTAGACACATCAATAGTAAAACTTCAAAAGCCAAAACCAAAGGGAAAAATCTTAAAAGCAACCAAAGAGGGGGACAAAACTTCCCTTCAAAAGAGTCATTGTTGACTTCTCAACAGCATCAATGAAAGCCAGAAAACAATGGAATGGTAACCTCAATGTGTTAAGAGAAAATAACTTAACCTAGAATTCTATACTTAGCAAAAAATATCTTTCTAAAATAAAGGTGAAATATGCCGGGTGTGGTGGCTCACATCTGTAATCCTAGCCCTCTTGGAGGCCAAGGCGGGAGGATCGCTTGAGGTCAGCAATCCTCGGTGAGACCAGCCTCAGTAAGAGTGAGACCCTGTCTCTACTAAAAATAGAAAGAAATTAGCCAGACAACTAAAAATAGAAAAAATTAGCTGGGCGTGGTGGCACACGCATATAGTCCCAGCTTCTCAGGAGGCTGAGGCAGGAGGATCGCTTGAGCCCAGGAATTTGAGGTTGCTGTGAGCTAGGCTGACATCGCAGCACTCTAGCCCGGGCAACAGAGTGAGACTCTGTCTCAGAAAAACTTAATTAATTAATTAATTAAAGGTGAAATAAAGACATTTTCAGACAAAAAGAGAATTTGTCACCATCAGATCTGTACTAAGGGAACTACTAAAAGGTATTCTTTGGGCAGAGGAAAGATAATCATAGTTGGAAAGTCAGAAAAGCAGGAAGAAATGAAGAGCAATGAAAGTGGTAAATCTGTGAGTGGGTCTAAATATTAGATATATAAAGCAATTATAATAAACTCTTACGGAATTTAAAATACATAGAGAATTAAAATGCAATGATAATGACATCTAAGTCTGGGGTAGGTAAAAGACTTAGTGTTCTAATGTCCCTTCATTGTGTGGGAATAAGGTAAAAGTACCTTTTCTATTCACCTTTGAACAGGAGGCCCTCACTAGTGCAGAAGGCAAGAAAAAGATAAAGATGTAAAGACTGGAAAGAAATAAAACTGACATCTGTAGATTTTGTACATAAAAAATACAGGAGAAATGTACATATGATTGATTAGTGAGTTTCATAAGATTACTGCATACAAGGTCAATGTATGTAAACCAATTGCATATCTATATGCAAGCAAGAAACTGTTGGAAAAAAAAATTTTTAAAAGATACAACTTGAAATTACTTTTTAAAATACCTAAAACTAAATTATGTAAAAGATGTATGAGACCTCTATGCAAAAAAATATCAGTTGTACCCAATCTGATCTATTAGATTCAGTCTAAAATTCCAACAGATTTGGGGATTGGGGAAGAGATTGAATAAGCTGCTTCTAAAATTTGTTCAGAAATGTAAAGGACTAAGAAAAGCTAGTAAACCCTTGAAGACAGACTAGGTAAGAGGATTTGCTCTATCAGATATGAAGACTACACTTTAATAAATATGACAGTGGTACAAAGACAGACCAATAGAAGAGTATAGAAACAGACCCAGTGTAAATAAACTTTCGATTATAAAGAGATGGCACTGCAAAGAAAGGAGAGTCTTTTTAAATAAATGGTAGTAGAACAATTGACTGTCTCTATTAAAAAATGAAACATGGGCTAGGCGCAGTAGCTCATGCCTATAATCCTAGCACTTTGGAAGATGGGAAGATTGCATAAGCCTAGGAGTTTGATACCAGCCTGGGCAATGTAGCAAGACCTCATCTCTACAAAAAAATTTTTAAAACTTAGCCAGGCATGGTGGCATGCACCTGTAGGCCTAGCTTTGGGAGGCTAAGGGAGGAGGATCACTTAAGCCCAGGTGTTCAAGGCTGCAGTGAACTATGATCATGCCACTGCACTCCAGTCTGGGCAACAGAATGAGACCCTGTTTAAAAAAGAAAAGAAACAACCCCATTTTTACACTATAAACAAAAATTAATTCTAGATGGATTATAGATCTAAATATGAAAGATAACATAATGAAGCTCCTGGAAGATAATATAAGAGAATATCTTAATGACTGTGGAATAGAGAATGACTTCTTACAGAGAATGAAAAGTGCTAACCATAAGGTATAAGAATGATAAATTAAGCCAGGCACAGTGGTGCATACCTGTAGTCCCAGCTACTTGGGAGGTGGAGGTTAAGGCAGGCGCATCGCTTGAGCCCAGGAGTTCGAGGCCAGCTTGGGCAATATAGTGAGACCCTGTCTCAAAAAGAAAAAAGATAAATTAAACTACATTAAAATTAACTTCTGTTTATTAGAGGGGCACCATGAAGAGGGTGAATAGGCTGGAAGGAGATATTTGCAGTAAATATATCCAACAAAGGATCTGTATCCAGAATGTATAAACAAATCCTACAAATCAGTAAGAAAATGACAGATAATCCAATAGAAAAAAATGGTCTATTCAAGAGATTTGAATAGACACTTCTAAAAGAGGATATGCAAATGGCCAATAATATATGCAATGAAAAGGCCTCAGCCTCATGAGTGATCAGGAAAATGTTATATATCTCTAACAGAAATGAAAACGTATATCCAAATGAAAACTTGTATACAGGTTTATTATTCATAATTACCAAAAGGTGGAAATAACCCAAATGCTATCAACTGTGGAATGGATAAATAAAATGTGGTGTGTCCATTCAGTGGAATATTATTTGGCGATATAAAGAAATGAAATGCTGATATATGCTACAAATGGATGAACCTTGAAAACCTTTTGCTAAATAAAAGAAGCCAGACACAAAAGGCCACATGTTGTATGATTCCACTTATATGAAATGTCCAGAATAGACAAATCCAGAGAGATAGAAAGTAGATTTTCTAGAACTAGGGATTTTGGGGGAAATGGGAATTGACTGTTTAACAGTATGGGGTTTCTTTTTCGGGTGATGAAAATGTTCTAAAATTGTAGTAATGGTTGCTCAAGTGTGTGAATATACCTCAAACCACTGAAAATTATACTTTAAATGGGTGAATCGTATGATGTGTGAAATATATCTCAGTAAATCTGTTTTTAAAAAATGAGATAGTACTGCTTCACATTTACCAGAATGACTAACATTTTTTAAACTGGCAATAGCAAGTAACAGCAAGGATGTGGCATGATAATAACTCTCACATCCTGCCGATAGGAGTATAATTGGTACAACTATTTTGGAAACATGTTAACATTACTTCTGAAATTTGAGCACATGCATACCCTATGATCTAGTTCACTCCTAAGTTTATACCCAACAGAAGAGATAAATCTAGAAATGTTCTTGGCAGCATTATTCATAATAACCAAAAGCTGGAAACAACCCAAAAGTCTATCAATAGTAGAATGGATAGATTGTGATATAGTCATGCAGTATAACATAGCAATGGAAGGGAATGGACTACAGCTGCACACAAGATGACTCTCACAAACATCATTGAGCAAAAGTAGCCACATGCAATATATACTATATGACTTCATTTTTATAAAATTCAAAAAACAGGGAAAACTAAACTGTAGAGCTTAGGGATATGTGCTTAAGGAGGAAAGTTATAAAGAAAGCAAGAAAACAACGTAAAAGTCAAGATAGTGATTACTTTTGGGGGAAAGAGGGATTAGTAATTGGGAAGGGGAGGGAGGGGAGCTTCTGGGTTGTTGTCAGTGTTCTTTTTTTTCAATCTGGTGATGATTAGTGTGTTCCTTTGTGATGATTCATTGTGATGTACATTTTTTGTGTGTACTCTTCTATGTATTTCACGATAAAAAATGTTTAAGAAGTAATTAAATATTTAACACAGTACATGTCGGCACACATATCAGTATGTGTGCGGAATCTATTCAGCAGTTAGTAAATGCCTATTTTATGAAGATAGTACACTAAGGACTAATAATTCAATTTCTCTTTACTTTTGTAGGAATATGTTTATCCAGAAGCCAGAGACAGACAATACTTATTATTTTTCCATAAAGGAGCCAAAAAGTCACGTTTTGACCTAGAGAAATACAATCAACTCAAGGATGCAATTGCTCAGGTAAATTTTACAAAAATTAAAATAAATCCCAGCCCCATCTTATATGGTATTATTCTTATCCATAACCATAGTACTTCAAGTGGGTAAATTAAAAGAATGATCCAACCCCTTTCCTCCTGTATAAATTATTCCTCAGATGACCAAAATGACTATTTTAGCTATGGATACTTCTCTAGAAAGTTTTATAATATAAGCAAATGAGAAGATGGTGAGTCCTATCAATGCTATTAACACTAGCACATTGAAATTTTTAGACGTACTTTTACTTTGTTTTCATTTTACTTCTTTACAGTTATCTATTTTTACTTTTCTTTCTTCTTTTTAATCTTTCTACAACCATTGACCTAAAATTTTTCACCTAAATGTGTGGTAGCAGTGGGGCAAAAGTAAAATCCAGGTAAGAGAGAGGACTACTAGAAATCTTTGCTAGGTACAGTTCAGAGATTATTAAACTAGAAGATGCTTTTTAAAAGATGGATATGTTTTATTTTTTATAAAACCTACCTCTTTCAAATTTCTGGATGTGCCCCCTCACTGTAATATCTTTGATTTTGGTGAATAAATCCTCATTCCTTTTACCTGTAGTCTTTTGTGACTTTAGAGATTTTTTTTTAACATTTTCTAGAAGCTCTTCCATTCTTTTTAATATTTAGTTGGTCTTCTCTGGACCATTTCTGCCTTTTCTGTCTCTTCCTGGTGATGGGGTTGTACTTTCAATAGGCTTAGTCCACCTTCCTGTCTTAGCCTAAGTGGACTGTGTCTTTTGTTGCTATGTGTGGTGGTTTTCAGTTGGAGGGAATGTATCAGAATCATCTCTGGAGCTATTAAAAATACAGATACTTTAGTCTTACCCTAGACTTGCTTTTCTTTTGTTTTTTGTTTTTAAGAGACAAGGTCCTGCTCTGTTGCCCAGGCTATAGTAGTGCAATGGCATAATCATAGCCTACTGCAGCCAGCCTCAAACTCCTAGGCTCAAGCAGTCCTCCTGCCTCAGCCCCTCAAGTAGTTGAGACTACAGGCATGCACCACCACACCTGGCTAATTTTTCTATTTTTTTGTAGAGATGGGGTCTTGCTATGCTGCCCGGGCTGGTCTGGAACTTCTAGCCTCAAACAACCCTCCCACCTCAGCCTCCCAAAGTGCTGGAATTAGATCCTCTGGCTCATAGTAATGGAGGAAAGACAGTTTCTTTTTCACAGTACCCAGTAATATCGAAAGCCTCGCTAGCCAGTTTTTCTCACCTTTTATTTCTATTTTAGGCAGAAATGGACCTTAAGAGACTGAGAGATCCATTACAAGTACATCTGCCTCTCCGACAAATTGGTGAAAAGGATTGATCTGCAAAGAGCCTCTGAATCCTGGCAAAAAGAACACCTGTTTGCCTTTTTAATTAAAGCATTACAGGTGGAAGCTGGGAGCCATGTGGGGGTAGAGGGTTTTTACCTTTAATTCTAAAACAAAAACAAAAAGGATCTTGGGGAAGAAAGGAATGTTAAAATCTAAGGATCAGGCATTGTGGAATATAAGCTCAAAGGGCTTAGTGAATATTGTCTTAATCAAGCATCTCACAGTTTCTGGGTGAAATGATGCAATTATATAGTTGAGAGATTCATAAAGAAAAAATGATGCTGGGGGTGTTTGTTTCTTGCATCTTCTTTGCAGGGTCAGCAAAACAGTAACACACCAGCACCCTACTCAGCTCTAATTTTTTTTATTTATCCTTTCTTATTTTTGACATAGGAGTAAATAAATATACCAGAAAAGCAAATCCTCATGATATGTGGGTGGCAAACAGTCTGAACCCGTATCATTAGCATTTATTTTAAATTGGACCCAGTCTCTGCAAAGTCACCAAGAATCTCTCCCTCCTGTAGCCCTTTACTGACTACCTACCTATACCTGCTACACTAATTTTAATTGGAACTAACTTATGACTGTTTAATAATTGACACTTTGTATTATCCCTTAATACCTTCTTAAATGTCTATATATCCCAGTGCTCTGAATCAGTATCTAGAAATCATTGACAACACTGCATGAGGTTTTATTGTTTTGTTTTGTTTTGACTAAGTAGTCTTTCAGAGGAGGAAACATTCCCCTCCTTTATATACCTATCCCATTGATAATCCCCTCTCCTTCCACAACTCAAGTCAGAGGGGGAGTGTTCAGCTGTATTACCAAATCAGGAAGATGTGAAGTTTACAAATTGGCTAAAAATCACAGCTGTGTAGCCATTTCAGAACCAGAATAATTTTATTATTGTTAATCTGCGTGTGTGACAGCATCCAGGCCAGCCAGATGGCACTGCCTTGTCTGGAGGCTTTGTTCATCTCGAAGGACACACACTTCCACACTGTTTGTGAGCCCTCCCACCTCCACAACTTCAGTGTTGTAGATCAAGTGTGTGGATCTCCAAGGGTGCAATTTATCTTTATACAGGAACACATTTCTATGGCTTCCTTCCGCTTACCTTCTTCACCCTATTTTTTCTTATCTTAAATTGAGAGAAAGAAGAATTAATCTTATATTCTATCAAAATGTTTTCTACCATATTTCCAGATGACATCTACACTTGAAGAGTCAAAGGAATCTGTGTCTAATATCCTGTTTTTAACTACTGTGGGGTAGAATGGAAAGGAAAGGATGATGGGGTTTGCCACACCACTGATCAGCTTTTTTCTTTCACATGATTGATTCATCCATCCTCATTGTGGCAAGGGGTTTCTTTCTCTTTTTCTTCCTCCTTTGGGATCATTGTGTATCGAAAGAAAAACTTTAAATGAAAAACCCAGACTCCAGGTGCCTTGCAGAGGTTGAAGTCCAGCCAGGATCGCTGCTGCTGCTCCTGCCACCACCCTTTTCACTGGCATGACGGAATGAAAGGATGCATGTCTCCACTTCCCAGCCCTCCGCCCACTTCCTTCCCCCACCCACCCCCAGTCAGTCAGCCCCTTCCCTCATTTATTTTTGTTAAGTTGTGTGAATTATTTTTAAACCATTTATCCTGTTTGTGCACAGGGTTTTTAAGAAGAAACAGCACAGTGCAATGAGCAAATCCTCTCGGGGTGTGTGGGAGGCAAGGGAGGGAGGATATAGAGAAAAATCCTTTAAACTAATAGCAAAATATTGAACATGTGTAAAATCCTGTATCATTTATGAAATATGTATAAAAAGCAATGTACCTTCTGGAACAATAAATACTTATTCAATTTTTGAACTATAGCATTCTTCATTTTTTAAAACAATACCAAAAAACCCCCACTTATTTTCCTGTGTTCTAGATAGAAAGCTTTTTACTTCTAAAATTATTTTTTATAAAAATATCACTATTAAAAAAAATATCACCATCAAATTAAGCTTTGTTCCTAGAGCCTATAGTTCAAAAATAGGCATTTCACTAATTCTTTCTGAACCTAAAATGGTCAGTATTTTCCTAATTTTTCAGAGCCACCAAGAGAAATCAATAGCAGCACTGAAATTGATTCCTTATCTCCTGATTGACAGGAAAAATCTCCATTATATCAGACCACCTTGATTGCCCAGTGTGGGCTCCTGGACTGAAGAAAATTGTTCGAGGATGAACCAAGATTAAATATACATTATTTTTAGAGGTTGTATCGAATTTACAGTGATCGCCAAACAGGAAGAACATTACATGCTGCCAGGTTGCCTAAGGCATGATAAAAACATATATTAAATGTCCGGTTGCTTTTATGCAGTATAAGGTGATTTTCAAAGAGCCCCCATAGCTGTGGTCCTGCCTTCTAGCAGCTTACAGCAGCCTAACACAGACAACCCTGAGACATATGTAAGGTGTAAGAAGATAAGATTGAAAATGTTAACCCATTGTTTGCATTCAACAAATAATATCTACATTTTCCACACATTTTGTTAAGCTTTGCAGAGTATTTTTTAAAGGAAAATAAAAACATACTATTTCTGTGTTTAAGGAGTTTACAATTTAAAGTTTATGTTAAAGCATAGTGAACTCAACAAAAAACAACCTGATTAAAAAATGGGCACTGGACTTGAATAAACATTTCTCCAAAGAAGATATATAAATGGCCAATAAACACATGAAGCATCACTACTCATTAGGGAAATGCAAATCCAAACTACCATGAAATGCCACTTCATACCCATTAGGATGGCCGTTATCAACAAAGCAGAAAATAAAAGAAGTCTTGGTGAGGACATGGAGAACCTGGAACCCTTTACACCGCTGGTGGGAATGTATCAGTAAGACGATGCACCTCCTGTGAAAACAGTATGGCAGTTCCTGATCCAGCAGTTTCACTTCTGGTGTCCAAACGAATTGAAAGGGACTCAAACAGATAGCTGTACACCCACGTTCATAGCAGCATTATTCACCACAGCCAAAACGTGTCCATTAACAGATGAGTGGATAAACAAAATGTGAGTATGTATAAATAATGGAATACTATTTCGCCATAAAAGAATGAAATTCTGTCACATGCTGTAACATGGATGAACCTTGAAGATGCGCTAAGTGAAGTAAGCCGGTCACAAAGGGGTAATTACTGTATGATTCCACTTACATGAACTATCTAGAGTAGTCAAATTCGTAGAAATACAAAGTAGAATGATGGTTGCCAGGGACTAGGGGGAAGGAAGAATGGGGGGTTACTGTTTAATGGGTACAGAGTTTCAGTTTGGGAAGATGAAAAAGTTCTGGAGATGGGTGGTGGTGATGGTTGCCCAACAATGTGAATGTACTTAGTGCAACTAAACTGTACACTTAAAAGTGGTTAAAATGATAGACTTTACCACAATAGAAAAAAAGGCATAGTGAATTTTCATTAGAGATAGATAAGGGATAGTGTTTAATCTATTACAGAGTGTAGGTAAAGCAGTTCTGCTGAGGGAGCATAGACTTGTAGAGCTAGAAAAAGTAAAAGGGTGCTCAGAGTATGATCCCCGGAGTGGGAGCGTGTCACCTCCTGGGAATTGTTAGAAATGCAAGTTCTCTGGTCTTTATTGAATCAGATACTAGGAGTGGAGCCAGCAATCTGTGTTTAACAAGCTCTCGTGATAATTCTGATGAAAACTCTTGATCTAGTCAAACCATTGCTTTAAAGAGAAGGAAACTGAGGCACAGAGAGGGCATCTATGTCACAACTCATCAGGGAATCCTGTGATCAAATACCAGACTGAGTGACTGGAGGATTGGCCAATATGGCAAATAGAAAAGCTACAACCAGAGATCATGTTGCATGCTAATGTATCCTGCTTGTCAGGGTGTCGTAAGCACATAGTAGATGCTTCCAAAAACAAATATAAATAAGTTGAATTTTTTTAACCTATCTGGAAAGATTTCATAGAAAAAAATGGAAGAAAACTCAGTTTCACCAAAACTGTTAAGAGTTCTAATTGTTCTAATTCGTTTTCATCACTGCTGACAACCTTTAGTTTGTTGCTCTCCCATTAAGTCCAAATTTGTCTTCCATGATGCATGTTGCAGTTATTTCCTTAGGATAAATGTATAGGTTAAATTTTAATGAATCTTACTGAACATAAAATTACCCACTTTATAAATTTTTATTATGTTGTATAAATACATCATGCTGAGCAACCCCTCCTCCTCAAATCTGTCCTTAGCTCCTCTGACTCCACTCCTGGGTTTCCTTTCATAAATTTCTGACTACTTTTTGGTCTCTTTTACAGTGTCCTCTTCCTCTGCCCACATCTTCGATGTTAGGCTTCCCCAAGGTTCCATATTGAACCCCATTTTCCATGGGTGTGTTCTCACCCACTCCCCATTTCAGTTACCATTTATATGTTAGTAGCTCTCAAATTGTTACTCTAACTCAGATCTCTCCTAAACAGCAGACTGATTTATCCACCTCCTAACTGATCTATTTCTAGCATTGCCTTCTGTACATTAAATTCTTTCAGTGTCACTAGAGTATTTTTGTTTTTAAATTCTAATAGCACATACTTTAGAAAAATTAGAAAATATGAACAAATGTTAACGCTAAATATGGAGAAGGGAGGCTAAAAGACACCACAAAGAAGCAGTTAGCCAAATCCAAAGTGTGGGGCCTTCTATAGGACAAATGATTGGGTTTCTTCAACAAATGAGAGCGGGGAGGGAAGATTGTTATAGATTAAAAGAAATTTAAATGACACAACCAAATATGTAAATCTTGTTTGAATCCTGACTCAAGCCAGCAATAAAAAATATTTGAAACTATTGGGGAAATTTAAATGTGGACTAGGTGTTAGATATTAAGAAATTATTACTAATTTTCATAGTTATAGTGGCATCAGGATTATGTAAAAAAAAACCCATATGTTAAATGTACACTGGTATATAAATGAAATGAGATTGACGAAAAGTAATTATTGCAGCTGGATGTTCATTATTCTTTCTGCTTTTGTATATATTTGAAATTTGCATCATAAAATGTCAAAAGTGAAAGGGCAGGCCAACTAAAAGGGAAAAAATAGAAATAAGGGGGAAAAAGTCCTACCATCCTGGGAATTCTTGTTTACAGGACCAAAGGGCTATCTGGTAAAAGTCCTTGACTCCAGCAATCAATCCTGGCAGCAAATCTGGGTTTATCTCATGCACACGTCCTCTGTTTCTCTGCAACACATACGAAGCACTCAGATGGCTTCCCAGGGACAGGAAATTGTGGGGTTTTGTTTTTTCAGTTAAAAGCACTGACACTAAGCAGCACTACCCTATAATGAGACAGTCCCAGAGTCACTCATTGCTGCCATCAAACCACAACTTAATAAGCTAAGGATCAAATTGCCTGTGTTACACTAATGTTAGTAATAAAGTAGCTAACTGCAATTTTAGATCAATGGAAACCCCTCGCTAGACTGTAAACTCAGTGTTTCTGGGGACCATTTTTACCATATTCACTGTCAAACCAGTGATTAGCATGCCACTGGGCCCCCAGTAAGCACTGTTTCATTGCATTGACACCCTTAGAGGAAAGGGCCTGGGATAATTTGAACGCCTCTGAGTTTTGTAAAAAAGTTGTGCTAAGAAGCTGGGTGGACGCAGTGGTGCACACCTGTAGCACCAGCTACTCGGGAGGCTGAGGCAAGAGGACCACTTGAGCCCAAGAATTCAAGGCTGTAGTGTGCTATGATAGTGCCTGTGAATAGCCACTGCACTCCAGCTTGAGCAACATAGCAAGACCCTGTCTCTGGGGGAAAAAAAATGTGCTAAGAGATCAGGAAAACAAGTTTAAGGACTACTTCCCAAAGGTAATATTCCTATCCTAAACACTAGAAATTTGGTTATTAGGAAAAGTAACACAGATGAGAACAAGTACAGGAATAACAGAAGCCCAAAGCATCAGGTCTAGGTAAGATTGGGAGAGAAAATTTTGAGTTTGCCTCAGATTCTTGTTTAATATAGTATTTTTAAAAAACTTCTTCCTATCCTTCCCCTTCTCATTATCTTGCTAATTCTTGCTTCACATCATGCTTGCTAATTCTCAGGTGTCCACCACTCTGTAGAATGTCAGGGAGCTAGCAAATTCGAAACCTGTAATTACTAAGGCTATGTCTGGTACCATGCCATATACAGGTCCCACATTTTCCTTCTTTTATCTAAAATTGAAACTTTAGTAAATTTTGACATTTAACTTTCCAGAGTGGTATTAATTTTAAGCTCCTACCCTTTCTTAATGTCAGAATTAGTGAAATAAATAACAATAAACCATTTTAAATTTGCGGGAAGAAAGACCCTATGAAAACATAAGGTACTACTACTTGAATTGGTAAAGACACACTTAAACCTTGTTTCTTTAGGAAGTTTTGAGACCAAAGATCATAATAAAACAGACTTAGGAAGTTGCTTCAAGAGAATACTGTTCCCATTCCATACCTGCCTTTACTATTTTTAATACATCATTGTAAACTCCTTGCCCATCTGACCAAGATATTTCTTAATGACCAGGTCCAGCAATTTGGCTTTATCTCCTTCTCACTGTGCAATGCTATGGCTGCAACATCATACAATCAACTCCTAGAAGTCACAAAACAAGATTTTGACGTGAGGGGATGTCCCTCATTTAGAGTTCCCTTCTGGATAAGATACTGGAGGTTTCATTGCAGGGAATTCTTGAGAGAAAACAATAGGAGGATGAGGAATTGTGAGGTTTTTTTCTAAAGAAAAATATCAATAAAATAACCGTGTTGACAGCATAAAGCAGTGCTTCTATCTGGGGTCAAGGCCAGAGCAATGGACACTTTATCCTACTCACCCTCTTCCTCTGATAAAGCCCCACCAGTGCTGATAAAGTCTTTCTTCATAAGAGCCTAGAGGCCTTTTTAAAAAGTGCTTGAAAAAGAAGAGGACAAAGGCACACTGGTATTAAGAGGATTTTCCAGTCTGTTTCTGGTAATTGGTCCTGGAAGATGCCTCAGTTCCTGCTTATCTGCCTCTTCATCCTGGTCCCCTCGGTGTCATCAACAGGTGAGCCTCGTGTCAAGAACTTGACACAGTGCACTTTTTGTTGTTGCAATTTGCTATTGTGTACAGATTATTAAGAATTAGATTCCAGTACCTTAAATGCTGGTTCTAGGATCATGTAAGAAAAGTCACTGATAATGTTTGAAAATATATTTTCAGAAAATTTCTGTTATGTGTTCCATTTAGCCTCTTGCCTGGCATCCAAAATTTCCATGGATCTGCCACATCCAACAGCTTTCCCCTAGCTAAATATTTCTTAGAGTATGTGTAAGGAATTCTAGCCTCTTTATATTCTAGGCACTTTTATAGTTCCAACTTTAAAAGTGAAAAAAAAATGATTTTTTTAAAGTTGGGGGTATAGTTTTACTTTAATGAATGCAAGGGACTGAAAGCTCTGTCCCCATGAAGCACACAGATCTGGATAAACCAAGCTTGTTTGTCTTGACATCTGAAAATATGACTTTTTGCACAGATTGAGTGAATCTTAAACTGCCCCTCCTCAGGCTTGGCGCAAAACTGGCCAACCAGGCAGAGAAAAGTTGCAATTCCGGTTACTAACAGATTTATTTCTCTCTCACTTCTTTTTCCAGTAGAATATGAATTCTAACTGGAAGGGGAGAGGGTGAGCTGAAAAGAACCATCCTTCTTGGCACCTTTAAGTAGCTCAGTATTTAATTGATACTGATTTATTTCTTCATGGTAATTTGGACCTCGCTCGAGATAAACATGTTTAAAGATAAAATGTTTAAAGATAAACATTAAAAATAGACTTGAGACTCTAGACGTGAAAGCTAAATGTATCGCAGTGTCCTGGGTGGGATCCTGGAACAGAGAAAGATACAGGTAATAACTAAGGAAATCTGGATAACTGTGGACTTGAGTTAATAGTAATGTATCAACAGCGGTTCATCAATCATGGCAAAGGTACCGTGCTCATGTATGATGCGTCATAATAGGGGGAACCGGGTGTGGGGTATGTGGGAACTCTTTGTGCTATCTTCTCAATTATGCTGTAAATCCAAAACTGTTCCCCCAAAATAGACTTGAGCTTCCTGTCCTTAACCACCCTGTATCTGCTGCCAATAACAAGCCTAGAGTCCCTGAGGGAAAAGTGTCCTGGGACATCCCCCACTCCCATTCTTCCCACTCTCTTTCCTGGCTTACTCTCCCTCTAGTACCTTCTGTATCCTCCCATTCCTATGTGCCTTCACCCTTCCCAGCCTTTTTGTTTCCCCTCGTACTGCTAGGATGTTTGGCTCAATGACAGAAGCAAGATAAGGGGGAACTTTTGGGGTTGGGGTGGGCCTTGCCCTGGGAGGAGAGGCGAAGTGAGAGAAGAGGGAGAAGGAGGAGAAGGGAGAGGAGACAGGAAACAGGGAAGCAGAGGGGGATGGGGAGGGAGGGAAGGAGCAGCTTCCCAACCAGAACCAGGCACTGGGGTGCGGGGTCGGGGTCGGGGGAGGTCATCCCCCAGGGAGTGCCAGTGTGGACCTGGAGGGCTGGGGGACCTGGAGGGTTGCAGGACGAAAGGGTGGGGACACAGACATCTCCTCCCTGCCCTCAGTGGGGTCCTGGTGAAGGGAGGTGGGAGTGGGCGGCTGACAGGTGGGATCCGGGTAAATCGCTGAACAGCTTCAGTCAGGCAGGAAGGAACCTGCAGCAGCGCTGCTCTTTGTCAAATGCTCCCATTGAGAAGTACCCACCAGCAATCCGGGATGAATATGCACGATACCAAATTCCAGGCTCCAATGAGAGGCTGGAAATCGGATTTAAAAACAGTGACCAGATTATTAATGGATGGAATGGCTGCCTTTAAAGGGGGTGGTGTGTGATGGGTACATTTAGTGTCAGAAAATACTGAATGATTAACTTTTAAAAAAATGTATTATTTACAGAGATGGTGGATAAATTTCTCCTCTTCATGCCCTAGCTCCCCTACAGCAGCAGAGGAAGTGAACTATTAGCAAATAGCACAAGAAATGACAGTTAACTTTAGGGGAAAACTTTATAAATCCTGAAATAGTTATTGAGGGAGGGTTAGGAATCTCTGTAGAAGCCATTAAAAGTTGAGTACCTAACCATTTCTTATAAAATTAGAGCCAGGGAGATGAACCAAATATTTCTAAGAATGTATAATCACTTGTAAAATTCTTCTGGAAACGTTGCTTGGTAAGAGAGCCACAGCTGGGAGAGCAGAGGAGGGAATTTTTCCCTTTTGAGAGAGGAGAGTCTGAGGACATTTCCTCCCCTCAAGAGACTATGGGCCAGGGCTCCTGAGACACATGAAGGACATTTGAAAGAAGTTAGAGGGTTGCTCCTGCCTTTCACAACCCTGCTAAGGTGTTATTTCCAGAAATTGCAATATCCCACTTATTTCTTTCTCAAATTGTCATATTCTCTTTGGGACCATTAGCACTAGACTACACCTTCCTCTACATGTGACTGAGGTTTAGAGAGTAAACTTTGACTTTGAAATGTAGATTGGGGAAATCCAAAATATTTTTGACACTTTAGATTTGGTGATCATGGCCCATTGACATTTAATTATTGTGCAGTGTTTGCTAATACAGAATTCCCTGCCCACAAAGTGTGTTGGCCCTAATGCGAATTCCCTGCCTACAGTGTCAATTGAGTAAGTCAGCCTCGTGTCATTAAGGACAGCAGTCTCTGGCCAGTACTCCTTTCTGGAATTTCTTGGTTTCCTAGATTCTTCATAAGGACAATTTACCTACATTAATTCATAAATTAGTTTCCCTGAAGTTGAGGGAAGCAATGAGAATATTGGAGATAGTAATGTCTTCAGTCATTAAAATGTTTTTGATGAGATATTTGTGCTTGCAATTCATGTGCTAAAAATGCATGCTTGAGAAATTTTGCTGTATGATAGCTAGGATAGTGATGTCAGCTAATTGTGAATACACAAAGTTCTTGATATTTTCAATATTTGGTGGAATATATACCAAAATTCACTTTGAATAGCTCTGGAATTACATGCCAGTGTACTGTGTGTTTCAAAGTGGGTGGCATGTGCCTGAGGCATTTTCAGTGCTTTACACATCCTTGATTAAGTCAAACTTCCCACTGATGCAAAATTCCACCTATAATCGTCTTTACAAATGGCCATACAAATACTTCGTTGAAAATTTCCAAAGATTGAGAGCTATCCCATGACTGGATAGCTGAACTGATGTGTGTTTTCCTGTAACAATTTATTCTTGTTGTCACAAAATAGCTAATCCCTCTTCCACGAATCTATTCCAGATTTATAAAAATCGATATGAGTTTTCTTCAGTCTTTTTTCCAAATGATAGTTCTCAGCTTCTTCTCCAGTAAATAATTTTTAGGCCCCCTTCTGAATCTGGTCAACTTTCTCTGGACAAGTTTGTCAACTACTTTCATAAAATACAGCTTCCAGGTGTGAGCATGATACTCAAAATACGGTCTGGCCAGTGCAGAGTTCAGTGAGGCTATAATCCAAACCTCCTTAGATCTGAACCACTATCCTTCAATTAAATGATGACTCTGGATAAAAAGTTTAGTCCAATGTGAACACTAAACCTTAAATAGGTTTGAAATAATTTTGTAAAGAGCATTTATGAAACATGTTTAAATCGACTTGACGAACCTTAAACAGCTACGTTTTTGGACCTTAGATAATTTCTTTCTTGAACTCAAGCCAAAATGCAAGACCAAGAAGGTGGACTCAGGCTGTCGGTACTGTGGTCTGAAACAGTAGTAGGTGCTTCTGAGGTGTCATTTTCATTCCTAGCCCTAGATCCTTGTTCTGCTTACATCAGTCTGAATGAGCCCTGGAGGAACACTGACCACCAATTTGATGAGTCCCAAGGTCCTCCTCTGTGTGACAACCACGTGGATGGGGAGTGGTACCGCTTCACAGGCATGGCGGGAGATGCCATGCCCACCTTCTGCATACCGGAAAACCACTGTGGAACCCATGCACCTGTCTGGCTCAATGGCAGCCACCCGCTCGAAGGTGACGGCATTGTGCAACGCCAGGCCTGTGCCAGCTTCAATGGGAACTGCTGCCTCTGGAACACCACGGTGGAGATCAAGGCTTGCCCTGGAGGCTACTATGTGTATCGTCTGACCAAGCCCAGCGTCTGCTTCCATGTCTACTGTGGCCGTGAGTACCTTCCCTGTGCTTTTTCCTCCCCAGTAAGGCCACAGGTGGGCTCAGAGAGAAAAGTCCCATAGGAAATTCAGTTATGTGACAGTAGTATCTCAGAGTCCGAGCATTGATTTGGGGACAAAGATATCTCCAGATTGTGATTTCTGAGATCTGTTCTTAGAATTTCTGAAAAATTGCTGAAGAAATAGAAAGGGAAAGGACCAATGATTTTGATCAGCTCTATTATTTTGTCTTCATTCCATTCGAACAAAACATTAGAAAATGAAATATTGGTTTAGGTTATCTAAATAGTGGATTTCCAACCTTTTTGAGTACAGAGGACCCCTTTTAAAGATATCTATGTTTATAAATAGGTAGAGAGATAGATAAATCAGACATCCGTACAGTAGCATTTTGCTTAGAATCCATTGATTTTTTTTTTTTTTTTT
>NW_012154174.1:1330287-1350323 GCF_000956105.1 Propithecus coquereli
TTTTAAAAAATTTAATTCTTTGATGTCTGTGAGAAAATATAATATGTCTAATCAGTCATTTATCCTTAGGAATAGGCAGATATAAGGAGAAACTTAGATATAAGTGGGTTAAATAAAACATATTATTAAAATTAATTTTGCTAGTTTCTTTTTTAAAAAATTTAATGTGACTACTAGCAAATTTGAAATTAAATATATGGCTTGCTTAATATTTCTACTAGACAGCAATGATCTAGAATTATCTAAGGACATATCCTATAGCTTCACTAATGTAATTTTGATTGCTCTGAGTAGCAAGAAAGGGAGTCAGATTGTTTATAGGAAGTCTAGAATTGTTGAATTGTACATAATGTTTTGTTGTCTATAACTGTAACTGGAAGAGAACAGAGATGAAAAACTCAAGATTGAAGATCATCTCTCTTTCTCTTTAATGTTATGAAGCTTTTTGGATTCAGACTCAAACAGATGTAAAATAAGTCTAGAGAGAAAGAGGAGGATTGTCCCACTCTTGTCTCTCCAAGAAAAATATTAATGGATAAGGATGCGATAGGGAATTAGGGTGAAAGGTATGTAAAAGGCTCTTATTTTAGAAAAGCTTTTGCTCTTCAATCTCCCAAGTGAACCCCACTGACCATCTTATGGAGCATGTGTAGGCTCCCCCCCAGGGACCATTAGGGGTCTCACGTGGTCGATTTTGGCTATTTGGTTTAATGCTCAAAGGCTTGAGGTAAGGGCAATAGTGGTTCCCATAATCCCCTTGACCCTTCACACGCACATGTATTGTTGAAAAATATTTGGCTTCATTTTAAGCCAGGAGTTGTTTGTTCGTTCCTTTGCTTTTGTTTTAATAAAACCTTTGAATAGGTAATACATTTAAGTGATTCCCCAAATTAAACAGCATGAAAAGGTGTACAGTAAGCTGTCCAGCCCTCAGTTGCCCATGTGCTCCATTTCCCCCTTCCCCAGCTCCATCCCAAGGAAACTCTTGTATTATTTTCTCATGTGTGCTTCCGGGGTTTCTTCAGGCAGATATAAAAATGTGAATGTATATGTTTATTGACTTTTTCTTTACATGAAAGGTAAAAAAACCATATGGTATAGTTTGGGTATTTGTCCCCTCTACATCTCATGTTGAAATTTGATCCCCTGTTAGCGGTGGGGCCTAGTGGGAGGTTTGGGTCATAAGAGCAGATCCCTCATGAATGGCTTGGTGCCATCCTCGAGGTCATGAGTGAGTTCTCGCTCTGTTAGTTCAAGTGAGAACTGATTGTTAAAAAGAGCCTGACACCTCCTCCTCTCCTTTGCTGCCTCTCTCACCATGTAACACACCCGCTACCCCTTTGCCTTCTGTCATGATTGGAAGCTTCCTGAGGGCCTTCGCAGAAGTAGATGGTAGGTAGCACCATGCTTCTTGTACAGTCTGCAGAACCATGAGCCAAAATAAACTTCTTTATAAATTATCCAGTCTCAGGTATTCATTTATAGCAACACAACAGACTAAGACAGTATATACATCTCTCCCTTAATTTATCTTGGACATCTTTATCTATCAAAGCCCCAAGTTCCTACCTGGGGGTCTATGGGCTTCAGGGAGATCATGAATCCTCTGAAATTATAAGCAGACTTTTGTGTTTATGTGAACGTGTCAATTTTCCTTTAGTTTTTATTTAAATGTAACATAATTTTAATTATTTATTTAAAATTATACAATTCTTTTCAGACAAAAAAGAGTACAAGAAAATAGTACAACAGATACCCACGTACCCAGATTTAACTATGGTTAAATTTTGCTTCCTTTATTTTTTAATTTACATGAAATTTTACAGATACAAGTAAAGCTATCACACTCCATTCCATTTTCTTTTCTCACTCGCCACGGGTAATCACTATTTTGAAGTTAGCATGTGTTCTTCTGGTCCCTATTTTTATGCTTTTATTATTTATGTATGTACCTATAACAAAATATATCATTGTTTTGTATGTTCTTAAAATTAACATAAAAATGATACCTTACTCAGTGTGTGAGATTTTTCTCTAGGGTGTACCATAAGGATGGAATTGCTGGGGCATAGAGTATCTAAATTGGCTGTAATAAATAATAAACCCTCAAGTAACAATGGCTTAAATAAGTAGTTTATTTTTCCCTCATATAAAAAAAATCAGTCCCAAGGTAAGCAGTCCAGGCTTGGAACGGAGGAAGGAAACCCAAACACAAACGTGGCCACGTCCATGTCCAGGAGGGCTGCTCGTCTCTAACCATCCACTTTCCAGGCAGTATAATGAGGGAAGGGAATGAAGGGACCCCAATTAACATTCTAATCTTCTCAGCTCTGTTTTTCATTTCTATAAATTCCATGTTTGTTTTCAATTCTGCCTTGGCTTTTTACACACTTATTTTGGTTACTATCTTTTATCTTTTTAGTCATTCTTAAAATATTTGTATTATAGATTTTTCTGGATTATTCTGTTATCTCCAGTTCAAATCTCCATTTGTTATCTTGCCAACTCTCTCTCACAGTGGATCATTTCCTCATGTCTACCTCAGTGTCTTCCTCATGTGTAGACGGCAAACCATCTCCTGTTGTAATTGTTTTCCTGTGGGGCTCTTATCACCTGGTGGCTTAGTCTGTGTATTGTCACTGTAAAGGAATAGCTGAGGCTGGGTAATTTATAAAGGAAAAAGGTTTATTTGGCCCATGATTCTGCTGGCCGGAAGATTGGGCATCTGGTGAAAGCCTCACGCTGCTTCTCCTCATGGTGGAGGGGATTGCATGGCAAGAGAGGAAGCAAGAGAGAGAAGGGGAGGTGCCAGGCTCTTTTTAAAGATCAGTTCTTGCGGGAACTAGTAAAGTGAGAAGTGGCTCATTACCAAGGAACAGCACTAAGCCATTCATGAGAGATCCACCCCCATGACCCAAACATCTCCCATTAGGCCCCACCTCTAACATTGAGATCAAATTTCAACAGGAGGTTTGGAGAGTTACCCTCTCCAAACCATAACACCTGGTTTGAGGAAGTTTTACTACACAGCACTTTTTCAAATGCTCTATCAGCCATCACAGAAGCTTTACCAGTCCAGGCCAAATTTTACATTAATTTCTCAGCCTCAAGATCTCCACCCCATATGGGAAAGTAAAAATCATACTGCATCCACTGCAGGGCCATGGCTTGGGGTTTCCATTGTTTATTAAGGCTTTTCTCTCTCCTGGAGCCTCAGGCAGAGAGCTTCCTTATTGCTTCCCTGGCCCACTGGGGAAAGTTCTTCTACTCCTCCTCTCATTGAGGGGATACAGTTTCTGGGGTCCTAGACTTAAGCAGGGTGTCAGGTATAGTTTATCTCCTCTCAGGGTCGGGGGGGCATGGCAAGGTCATGCCTCTTGTCACCTCATGGCTGTTTAAACCCTTTTTATGTCCCATATCCAGGTCTGTTATTCCTGAGGGCCATGACAAATTTAGCTCCCAATCTTCCCTTTGTTTGTAGAAGGAAGAGGGTAGACATTTCCTGACAACTATGCATTTTTAATGGCAAGGGTCCTTATCTTTTATCAGATTCTTAAAAATGTAGCAGTCATTGCTTAAGTACAGTGTGAGAATATTCCAATTTAAAAAATAGATTTTGAGGGTAGTAGTTTGTGTTATGACACATATTTTATCAGATATTTCCTTCTATAATGTAAGCTCCTCTCATGACTTAAAACACAATGTACCTTGTAAGTTTATATTTATTTAGCAACTTTTCAGGAATTCATTGGAGAAAGTGAAATTCACCAATACAAATAAATAGGTATATCCAGGACACAAAAGGAACTTCATTTTCCTATAAGTTTTGCCCTTAAGAGGAGGGAATTGGCAAGCAATTAGGTGGTGCCTTCTACTCAGTAGAGGGCAGATGAACAAATAACTTGGTTGAGATCAGGTTGACAGAAGTGATTAGATCACAGTGGGGGAGCGCTGGGATGTAGAATCAACAAGACCTGAAAAGATGCAGAGATTCTGCTCATGGGCTTGGGAAAAGAGGGAGTTGCTCAGCAATATGGAAATGGTGTGGTTCTCTTCTACAGATGAAAATGAATGTGATCAAAACAATGGTGGCTGCAGTGAGATCTGTGTGAACCTGAAAAACTCCTACCGCTGTGAGTGTGGGGTTGGCCGTGTGCTAAGAAGTGATGGCAAGACTTGTGAAGGTGAGTATGGGTAAGAAGGCACTCAACTCAGGAACCCACAGGAAGCCATTGGTTTATTCTTTGATGTTCAGGAAACTGCCTTAGTGTTAGAAGAGAGTCAGTTTGGCTGTATAAAGAAATAACAAAAGTGGTTCATCATCACTGAGAATGCTCATGTTATGGACGGAATTCAGTGTTGATTTTGTCTCCAAAATTTAACAGGAGGGGATTTGGAAAGAGGCAGAAAGCCATATTTTTCTTGGAAAATAAAAATAGGATATTCTGTGTTTCTCAAACTCTAATGTCCTCAGGAATCACTTAGGATCTTGTTAAAATGCGGATTCTGATTTAGTAGGTCTGAGATCAGGTCAAGATATTGCATTTCTAAATAACTTCCAGGTGACACCTATGAGGCCAATCTAAGGAGCACACCTGGACTAGTGTATAGACGGGTAGCATAATAACTGGTTATAGCAATGTTTCTCAAACTTCCCAGCTGCTGACAATCACCTGGGAGCTTTTACACCTAGCCCCTGCTGGGCCTCTCTCCTGCAGACTCGGCTTCAGAGGGGTGAGGATGGAGCCTTACAGTTTCTGTTTTTAACAAGTTCCACAGGTGATTCTTACCATCTTGGAAATTTGGGAAACTGGTTTACATGAAGCCTTTTTCCCCTCCTTCTCATATGCTTTGTATTTACTGGAGATTAATACAGTTTTTGGAGATAAAAGGATCTATTTTTAATAGCAGGGATGCCATATACATTTTATATGACAAAAAAGAATTCTAATATATATCAAATAACTGAAATGGAAATTGTCTACCATTATTATACGAAACTTAGATAATGTCTTTTCTCTAAGGCACATTTACCCTTGCAAATTATCACAACTAAAATTTCATCACTTCTACTTTAATAAGTCTGAATTCTTACAACACTCTTTGCAGATTATTTGGAGAGGTAAATGACTTATCATTATTGACAGAGGTCATATGATCTGTTCCTTAGGATAATTGAGTTTGCGGAATGATAGAGCTATAGTACTGCTTATAAGAGTTCACTTTATTCTAGTTATATTCAAAATAATAAAACACTACCCCAAAAGGAAAAATTATGGCTAGTACCTACAATTTATTTCATGCAACAAATTTTGCATTCCTAACTAAGGGACCATTAACCAGAATACTAAACTTCTGTCCCATATAACAAGACTAAATGTATTTTAAACTTTATTGAATAAGAATAATATCCTGAATCCTCCTTAAATCTTATTTTATGTAGTAATCTTTGCATGTTTGAATATTAATGAAATGTTCCCTGAAGAACATTTATAATTATTTACTAACACTTTATTAAGAATAATATCCTGAATCCTCCTTAAATCTTATTTTATGTAGTAATCTTTGCATGTTTGAATATTAATGAAATGTTCTCTGAAGAACATTTATAATTATTTACTAACACTTTATTGGAAATATTACAGTTAATCCTCATATAATCTTAAAACCTAATAACCATAACTGAAAAAATATTTTAGCAGATGAAAATTATATGAGTTACACTTTAGGATTAATATTCCTACTTATAACCCTTAAGTTTTATTGATAGTCCAAACATACATGTTTCTTTAGCTAAGCTATTAGATAATTATATATTCTTTTTAAAAAAATAAACAGCTCTTTTTAATTTTAGGTAATTTTTATTATTTTATTTTATTGTAGCAGTATAGAAGAAAATACAGAGAAGTAAAAGGAAGATAATTAAAATGACCCACAACCTCATTTGCCAGATATAGCCATTCTAAACATTTTGGTATATCTTCCTGACAGACTTAAATCTTTTAGGATAATTTAGACTTTCAGTTTATTTTGTGCTTTGCATTTTTAGACCTGGAAATATTCCAAGTGAACATTTAGTGCAATTTCTTCATTTTATAAATATTGAAATTGTGACTCAGAGAAATAAAATGACTTAAGGAAGTTCATTTTTAAGAAAAAAAATTCTATTAATATTGACTTTAACATCTCATAGCATATTTTTATGCTTTCTTCCACAGTGTTACATATTATTTTCAGGTATTTCAAAAGCCCAGAAGTGTGTTTTTATCATTTTTAAATATACAGATTTATAAACAACTGACATTTACTCTCTTTTAAGTTTTGCAAAGATTGACTCATTACAAATTTTTTCTCTATACCCATTTCACAAAAACTAATTCATCCCAAGTTAATTTAGTGGTGTTCCAAAGAACTAACTTTTTAAAACTATTATTGAACTGAGAGTTATAGCTATCACTGGAAATCAGCTGACAGCTTTCCCTGAGCATCTGAGATGATTTGAAAACATTTCCTTCCATTATCTTAACCTAAAGCAGGGATCAGCAACTTTTTCTCTAAGGGCAGATAGTAAATATTTTAGGCTTTGTGGACCATATGGAATCAGTAGAAACTACTTGGTTCTGCCCTTATAGTGAGAAGGTAGCCATAGACAATAGGTAAACAAATGGGCATGGCTGTGTGCCAATAAAACTTTATTTATAACAATGTATAGCAGGTTAGAGTTTGATAATGTCCAGGTCTCACAAAGGTCATTATTTTTCCTCTTTTAAATTTGAAATCAAGTGGTAGTTTCTCCAGTTTCCAGCTGAATATTTTCTCCTTTTTATCCATTTGACTGAGTATGCTTTTTGAAAATACAAAATATTATAAAAAGGAACCTTTAAAAAACTGCCTTATGAGAGGAATGTCACCAAGAGTTCAGTTGAATGTGCTGTCTTATCATGTTGTCCAGGCCTCATTTTTATAGGGTGCTGTCAGCCCAACACCCTTTATCCCCAGTGCTCTTGTTCCCAGATTCGAGGAGAGGGCCATGTGATTCAGCCAATCCATAGCAACTCTAGTCCATCCAGCCCGTCCAGCTGAGTTTATATTCCGTCAGTCCCTTTTACATCAATAATGCTCTATAAAATTTCAAATTGGGTGGAATAAATGTTATAGCAATTAAGAAATGACTTTTCGGTCTTACTCCTAGAAACCCATAACCCCTGTCTAGCCATAAGAAAAACATCAGACAAACCCAAACTGAAGGACATTTTACAAAATGCCTGCCCAGCTTAACTGGGTAGAGCTATGGATGTTGGAAGACTGCTCTTTGTAGCTATAACAATCAGTAAACGTTTTTTGTGGGTTTGCCTACCTATCTCAGTCATGGGGTTAGGCACCAGGGATAATGCCATGAGTTAAGCATAATCTCTGATGCAAAGTGCCAGAATTCTTGGGTAGAGAGTTATGAGATGATTCCCTTTTCTGTTGGTTTCTACTCCAGACATCGAAGGATGCCACAGTAACAACGGCGGCTGCAGCCATTCTTGCCTTGGGTCTGAGAAGGGATACCAGTGCGAATGTCCCCGGGGCTTGGTGCTGTCTGAGGATAACCACACTTGCCAAGGTAGTACATGGATGGGCTTCACCTCTGCTCTGACTTACTTCTTCCTTCCCTGAAACTCCCTGCTTTCCTCCCTCAAGCATGTCATAGTTCTCATCTTTTAAAACACCAGCTCTTTGAGTAGTGCGTATACCTGAATTATCACGCTGGAACCATTCAAAAGAGAAGAGCTCTTTAAAAAGATTACCAAAAAGCTAACTTTGCTCTGCTGTTTACCTTTTATTTTTCTCTAATTTTTATGGTTAGTTGTATAACTGATACTCAATTTGGAAGTATAAGACACTGATGTAGTTCTTCTCTTCCAGAAAGATAATTGGGTTGAAACTAAGTGAAACTAAGTTGAAAGCCCTAGGGAACAGATTCTTCTGCCTACACTTACAATAGGAGCATTAACAATCCTCTGAGAACTATTTTCCGGAAATCTAGTTCTTGATGTCCAGAATATTCATTAATCCAACAAATATTTAATGAGCACCTACTTCTGATTTCTTTACACTGTACCATTGTTATGACATGTCCTGACATACTGGACTCTTACAGTGCTCTGCCCTAAAATGCCTTTTAGGGTATTTGTAGGAGAAGTGAGCATGGGAATGCTAAGGAAATCTTTTTTATATGAAGTTAAAATGGAGTTTATAGTCAGAGTTTATGGCTTACTGGGCAATGCAAGGACAAATTGGAAGCCTTCCCCAAGTGCACTAACACCGTTTTTATTACCTCTGTTTTATGGGGCAGTAATTAATGGTAAAGACAAAGCAGTATTGTTAGGTAGTTCAAGCCTATATCATACCAGTACTTTTTCTGTATTGTCAATAAATTGTGTTTGTGCTAAAAGTTAAACCTTTGGGTGTTTCATTTCATGGAGTTATGCTAGCCACACTTTGAAACGAACGTTTGCTGAATTGAGACTTGAACACAGTATTTCCTAATTCACAGAACCGCATATATGAGGAATGTTATTTGACACAGTCTTGGGAGTTAGGACTACTGGTTTCATTCTCTAGTTTGTTTTGAGCCCCATCGATTTCCCTGAGAATAAAATAAAAAGCTCAGGTTACATGAGGGTAAATTACTTCTCCTAGACTTCCTCCTGATTCAGGTTTCCTGGTTCTAACAGTAGCCCCTTTTCACCACAGTCCCTGTGCTGTGCAAGTCGAACACCATTGAAGTGAGCGTCCCCAGGGAGCTGGTTGGCGGCCTGGAGCTCTTCCTGACCAACACTTCCTGCCGAGGGGTGTCCAATGGCACCCACGTCAACATCCTCTTCTCCCTCAAGACGTGTGGCACAGTGGTCGATGTAGGTTCCTCCTGGAGGACACTTGGGGAATGACCAAAACCATTTATTTGGGAGGTAGTTGACAGAGGTATGCGGTGTGGCTTGTGTCATAGAGGAGATATTTACACATGAAAGAATTGAGCTCAAAACATCTTATGTCATTCATTTAACAAACATGTTATTGAGCACTGAGCATGCTGTGGTCCTGGCATTTGAGAGGATAGGGAATTAAGAATAATTCTGTCATTTCTGTCCCTGAATAGCCCCAATCTCTCCAGTATGCACATTTTCCTGACTGCGTCAGCACCAGTAGTACCGGGAGGCAGACTACATCCCCTCTGACCACTTATTTTATTTGAAGAAAGCAACTAATACAGATAATGGTTCATTTATGATATAGTGAGTTCAAGTATTGAACCAGGTTGAGTTAAAAGGTTCATACTTTCACCCGAAGTCTGCACACAGCCCAGGCTGCAGTGTCTTACATGAAATACTGCCTTTTAGGAACTTACACAACAGGATTGAGATGACAACACACAAAATATAAGTAAGGCATGAACAGTGAGACAGATGACAGGTCCCAGTGAAGGGACAAACACTGGAGCAGTCAAGAAAAGTGGGACTTGGATCCAGGTGGCGTGTGTGGTTTACATAAGCGGGGAGAAAAAGAAAGGGCCTTTCACAGGGAAACAAGTGAGCGAAGTCTCAGAGAGGGGGACTGTTCAGGCCTGTGCTGAGATGAATGGGCAGCACAGGCTGACTGGCAAGGATCTCCTGTTGGAAACTGAAACTGGAAAAGTAGATGAGGCAAACGGTTTCCAAAGGACTGTCTGCTAGGGTGAGTGGTCTGGGCTTCATCCCACAGAAATGGGGGAAAGCAGGGACTGTGGCGAAGAAAGCCCTGGCAGAAGTGCGCACGGTGGAGAGAGCAAAGAGGGCCTGCATGCAGCTCAGTGCAGAGGCCTGTGCGAGCATTGGCTTAAGCGACTATTTATTTACAAATTTGGCTAAATGAAAATCAGAAAGCTAATTAGACTTGGGATGAGACAAGGGGCAGCTATTCAAGGAGCAGGTGGCCCCACTTTAGGCAAGTTGCGTTGACTGTGTCTGTGGGTAATCAAATGGAAACGCCCCGTAATAGGCTGGCATCACCCTCTGGTGCACAGGAGAGCAGATGAGGCTGGCGATAGAGAGCTGAAAATCATCTGCATAAATGTCACAGCTCAAGTTCTGAGTGCGGGTGAGTTCAGCACAAGGTCATGCTGCAGGATCACCAAGTCTCAGACTCCTGAAAAAAATAACATATGGAAGCCATTTTTTCCTAAAATACCAGAGCTTTGAATATGCTGATTCTGCATAGATCAGGTTTTATGAGTAGAACTCCAGAGGAATGTGTGGGCTGACAAAGAAGTAGTATGTAAAATTCTTAACAGCCAGGATGTCTTGCTTGCAAGAGAAAGGCAATGGAAACAAAAACAAAAACCTTCAGTTTTAGGCAACCAAATCTCTAATGTGTTTTGATGTGAGCAGAAATTCAGAAAATGTTAAGGTGGGGTAGAGGGGAAACTCTGTAGAAATAACCTGAAAATCTCCTTCCTCTCCTTGCCCTGGCCTGGCTCAGGTGGTGAATGACAAGATCGTGGCTAGCAACCTTGTGACAGGTCTACCCAAGCAGACGCCAGGGAGCAGCGGGGACGTCATCATCCGAACCAGCAAACTGCTGATCCCGGTGACCTGCGAGTTTCCACGCCTGTACACCATTTCTGAAGGATACGTTCCCAACCTTCGAAACTCCCCGCTGGAAATCATGGGCCGCAATCATGGGATCTTCCCGTTCACGCTGGAGATCTTCAAGGACAACGAGTTTGAGGAGCCTTACCGGGAAGCTTTGCCCACCCTCAAGCTCCGCGACTCGCTCTACTTTGGCATCGAGCCCCTGGTGCACGTGAGCGGCTTGGAGAGCATGGTGGAGAGCTGCTTCGCCACGCCCACTGCCAAGATCGACGAGATCCTGAAGTACTACCTCATCCGAGACGGGTAATTATGCAGCGGGAACAGTTTCACGATTCCCAGTCCACACCCGGCCTCCGAGTCCACAGGCACACTCAGGCTCTTCCTAAACCTGCACACACTCTGGCCGGCGCTGTCAGTTCAGGAACCATTTACTGACATTTTGGAGGTAAAAACTAGTGAGGGAGAGGGGAGTCAAACATGACTCCAAGTGTCCAGCTCAGGTGACGGACCAGATGCCATTAACCAAGATGAAAAGACATATGCAGAAAAGCAGATCTGAGGTAGAGATATTGAATCTGATCATTCAAAAGAATGTACAGAATAATTTAAAATTCCAAATACCTGCAGGATACCTAGGAAGAGAAGTTCAGTGGGCAGTCAGAAATGCGTATCAGACTCAGGAAGAAGGTCAGGGCTGGAGGTGAAGAGCAGAGAGTCATCCTGCTGTTGCCGGAAGCGTGGGACTGATGAGCCTGCGCAGAGCCGGGAGCACGTGTGGGGGCGGGGCGGGGCGTGTTCGGGTGGCCGAGAGCGCCTGCGCGGGGTGAGGAGGCGGAAGGAGCGCAGGTGGAGGCCTCGCTGGAGAAGTCTGGTAGTGAAGCACAGAGAAGAAATTCTTGGTAGGTCGAGAAGGAAGACGTAGTGGTTTGTTTTTGTGCTTGTTTTATACAAAGAGATTTCTGTGATGTTTCCTAAGGATCCTTGGGTTGAGATCTGTAGGTGTCTTGAGGTGTCAGTGGAAATCTAACAGTTTTCACTGGGAAAATTACACTCAAGCCCGAAACTCACAGTGTATCGCATGAGTTTCTTCCTTACTCTAAATGTCAGGTGGGACACAGTCTCAGGTGGGGACGGAAACTGCAGCCTAAGGAAGGGGAAGTGTGCTAGTACGAGCGGCCCAGGTGTGCCTCGGGTCTTGCCCTTTGCTAGTCCGCCTGTAGGCTCTTGGAAGTTTCTACTTTGCTTTTACTTCTCTGTGTCTCTCACCACAAGCAGCCTTCACCTGCTGCTACCAATCTCTTACACCACAATTTTTCAACCCTTGGTGCACATTAGGATCACCGAGAAGCTTTTTTAAAAATAGTAATTCCCGGACCCCGTCCTCTCCAGCTCACTCCTGTTGTCTTAATTCCAGCTCTCATTATCTTTCACCTGGACAACAGAGCAGCCCACAGCCTCCCAAAACCCGCCTCTCAAATCTCAGCTCCCCAGACACCGCCTCCTGCAGTCCCCTCAGAAGGAAAATACGATCGTGCACATCCCCGCTGAAAACCTTTTATCTTTATTATCCTTGGTTGGTAAATAAAAGGTAAAAAAGATAAAGGGGTTAAACTCCTGGCCCTGTTTTTTACAATTTTAATGGAGTCCTACTCACATACAATACATAGACACATTTAAAGTGTATGGTTTGATAAGTTCGGATGTATATACCCACGAAGCCATCATTATAATCAAGATAATGAACATTTCTCTCACCCCATAAGTTTTCTCCTACCCCTCATATTCACTTTTTGCAAAAATAAGTATATAATTATAACTCATTTACTGGGAAAACAGGTAACCTGCAATCTTAATAAAGCTTGTGAAATTTATTTATATACTTGTTATTCAGACTCTCAGTGAACTATTTTATTTTAGACAGTTCTAAGAAGCTGCACTATTTATTTTGCCAGCCCTTAGCACATACAAAAGAGAAAAATATATATACTACAGAAGAAAAAAGCATAAGCAAGAACTTGGAAACCATAGCAGTGTGGCCCTAATTTGTAAGCAGGCAAATAGTGCCATCTATAGCACTGTACAAGAATGGTGTATAGGAGATAACCCGACGTGCAGCTTGGCTAACTGGGCCCTCACCCTCTGACCTTGGTCTCCTCCCATTTCTGCTCCTGCCAAAGGGAATTACTGACAATTCCCAAACTGTCATTCCTAAACACCCTCTGACTTTGCACATGCTGTCTCCTCTGTCTGAAATCTCCTTCCCCACCTTTTTTCCCTGTCTGATTCTTACTAATTTTTCAAAATTCAGCAGGGTTTACTTCCTCCATGAAGCCTTCCCTGATTCCTTTCTGTCTGAACTAGAAATCCTCCTTCCTTTTCCTTCTTCCTCAGTACCTATAGTAAGTGTCGTTAAGTATTTGCCAAGTAAATTATTAATTATTTATAATAATAATTTGGAGCTAGTCCACAAACCTAAAATAAACATAACTCACTTTACTTATATTTAAAAATTGTTTGATTCTTCATTTCTTTGTTTTTTTTTCAGTGTCCTAAGTTTAAATTTAAATCAGGCTTATTGTCCCCTGCTAGTGAACATGTCCAATTCACTTCTTTCTAGTTTTAGTTGGTATGTGCTCTGAGAATGCAAAATAATTTAATACTAGCCTAAACAAAATATAATTAGAAAGCTAATGTCCATAAAAAGAAACATACTGAATTCCAAAATCAAGTACTGAACAACTTTCTGATAAACAGTTATTTTGGATTCTCCTATACCATCGTTATTTATTTTTAGCACATGTACTTGGAGTTGTTGGAACTAGCATTGTCTAATCACACCAAATCAAGAGCCAACAATTGTCCTGGTTTCTATTCTATAATGTGTTAACTTGTAATAACTCCTTCTGCCTTGTTTTCTCTTTTAAAGAAAAATAGAAGTATTTTTAGATAAAGGTAAATTGAAAATGCTGAGGCAGTTAGATAAAAAGTACCATTTTTTATATCAAGTGTTACCATTATCATAGATACTGGACTATAAACTCCTGACGTCAGACACCGCATTATTCATCTTTATATCCTCTGCAGTACCCAGCAGAGTGTCTTGCACAGATTAGGTATGCAGTAGACACTTATTTTGGAATATAATCAGAAGATGGTATAAATTAATTTTACCTCAGGAAAATAAAAATGAGTAAATAAATACAAGAAATAACAGAAACCACATTATGATTAGATCCTCTTTAGTTCAGTGGAATAAGGTACTAGCAGTCATACAAGTCAAGAGGACTTATTTTTAAACAATTTTTTTGGATTTTTCAAGAGCACCGAAACAGCAGTTAGCAATGAACTAGACGGTGGTCTGTAAGCACATGGAGCAAGTACCCAGTTTCACAGGCTTTTATATCTGACCCCCACTTTTCTCCTGGCCCAGTAGACAGAAACTATTAGGTATCCATTAAAAGACAACTGTGTCCAGAAAAATAAAAGTTCCTTTAGAATACAGAAGGGGAAAGGTGACGCGAGGGTGATCCCGGCCCTGTAGGGAGGAGGGGTTCACCAGTACCCAGCACCGTGGGCTCGGCTTCAAGGATCAGGAGCCCTGCTGCCGCCGTTGCCCCTCAGGTGCACCTGGGAGTTTCGCTTGAAGCAATAGACATGAGAGTAAAACCCCAAAACCCTATCAAACTGCACCTTAGCATTAAATCTGGGGAAAGAGAAATGAAAACAATTTGGAGGTGAATGACTTTTATCCAGCAGAAACAGTTCTTCTCTAAGAAACTTAGATATTTGTGTAGTGCTTTGATGCACAAATTGTGGTTTGCTCACTTTTGTGTCCCCTTCAGTGGTTAGTTTCTATTAGGTGTCCAATAAATATTTATTTAATTAAAGAAAAGCCTTCTCAAGCCAATAATAAAGTACATGAAAGCAGAACTCCTGCAATATATTACAAATGAGAAGATAGCCTTGCCAGCAAAAGGTATCTTTGAAATACATGTTGCTGTTGATAATTGCTAATGAGTAGGGCTATGTCTGAAGAGGCCTTCAGAGGAAGGGAATTTCATTTTTCCTTCATTCTCAAAAAGCTTGAATACAGCCCAGCCTCCTCCACCCAGTTTGTCTCTCCCTGGGCCAAACATTCTGGACTGGATTGTTTCCCCACTCTGTTAAAGCGATCAAGTCTTATGTGCTATCCATCCTATTTTCAGCTGTGTTTCAGATGACTCAGTAAAGCAGTACACATCCCGGGATCACCTAGCAAAGCACTTCCAGGTCCCCGTCTTCAAGTTTGTGGGCAAAGACCACAAGGTGAGCAAAACATCTTTATCTCGTAACTCCAGAACCTGAGCCTTCCTTCTTGGTATCCCAATGTGTTGACATTCTAAGAGCCCACTGTTAGGATCTGCATGACCTCTAGGAAAAATACAGAGAAACTGGCCATCGAGAAGCTTAACACCTTCATGCATGTCACAGTTATCTGCCCCCTCCCACAAAATAACTGCCATTCAAAGAAAATACTATAAAATCATAATTTAAAATCTTTATGGTCAGTCAGTATGGTGGTTGGTCATATGGCAAAGGATATGGACAGGAAATTCACAGAAAAGATAAATAGTGAAATGTTCAGTGAAAATAGTACTTAAAATGCTAATTCAAACAATTATAAGACTATACATATTAAATTTATAAAAATTATAAATTATACCATTTACAAGGTTATAGGGAGAAGTATACAGTAGCAGTATAAATTGATATACTTTCTGAAAATCTGAAAAGATATCTGATAAAATGTAATAATCATAAAATCATTATATTCCTTTTTTTTTGAGACAGAGTCTCACTCTGTTGCCTGGGCTAGAGTGCCGTGGCGTCAGCCTCACTCACAGCAACTTCAAACTCCTGGGCTTAGGCAATCCTTCTGCCTCAGCCTCCTGAGTAGCTGGGACTAATTTTTTCTATATATTTTTAGTTGTCCAGCTAATTTCTTTCTATTTTTTTAGTAGAGGGGGGTCTCACTCTTGCTCAGGCTGGTCTCGAACTCCTGAGCTCAAACAATCTGCCCGCCTCGGCCTCCCAGAGTGCTAGGATTACAGGTGTGAGCCACCATGCCCGGCCAAATCATCATATTCTTTTACCTAAAAATTCCAATTCCTACAGTTTGTCAAAAACAAAACAAAAAACAAGGTGTGTTGAAAGTGTTTGTAGAACATTATTATTAGGGGGCAAAAGAAAAAGCCCCCAAACAAACAGGGCTAATAGCTGCAGTATAATTTTTTTCCTTTGTTTTTTGGCAGGCGAGTTGTTACACACTCCTTCACAGATTCCAACTTCCATAGCCTCTGTTCTGCTTTAAGCAGTTATTAAAATGACAAATATGGGAAAAACAGACATAAAAACTGTTGTCATAACAATTTACATGCATATTAAATATGCTACATTTAAACGTGTATACACATGGATAGAGGTGATACAGGGCTACAGAGAAAAGGCTATGGTGAGATAAGGCGGAAGTTTTTGTTGTTATAGTTGCTAAAACAAACAGTTGAACCAAAGGAAGTTTTTCTTTCATTCTTTTCCACACTGCCTTTATTAAGCGTGCATTCCTGTCCTTTCCAGCTATATCATTGTTCCAGAACAACTGCTAACAATGACTAATCCTGATCTCCCTCAACTAGGCAGAGTAAGCTCTAGGCAGTTACTTATCGAAAGGTGCTTGGAGGAAGAACTTATTTTACGACACAAGTGCGTGGAAGGCAATGTAATTCCCCGACCTTGATGTGAAGAATGAAGATGTTAAGGTTATTAGATGTTGTTTCACAAAGATCTCTTCTGTTCCAGCACAATGCAGAAGTTATGAATGTGGATTTTTAAATCACCTACATGACTCAAATTCCAACTTTGCCACATTATTACTAAATGTGTGAATTTGGGCAAGTTCCTTAACCTCTCTAAGCCTCAGTTTCCTTCTCTGTAAAATGGGGCTGGTAACTTCTACCTCAGAGTGGTATTGTTAAAATTAAATGAAATGATGTCTTGGAACATTTAGCATGTGTCGGGCTCCTAGTACGTGCCCCATGAGCGACAGCTATTATCACTGTCTTTATTAATGACCATGATCATCTCTCCAGGAAGTGTTTCTGCACTGCCGGGTTCTAGTCTGTGGAATGCTGGATGAGCGCTCCCGCTGTGCCCAGGGTTGCCACCGGCGAATGCGTCGTGAGGCAGTAGGAGAGGACCCTGCTGGTCTACAGAGCCAGATGCTGACTGGCGGCCCGATCAGCATTGACTGGGAGGACTAGGTCATCGTAACACCTTGAGCTAGCTTCAGATGGCTCTCCTCTCTGGAGCTCCTTCTCGTGTCCTCTGAGAACATCAGCCAACCTCCTGGAGCACCTAACCTCTTTAAACTTCACATTGTAAGTTTGGACAAACTCCCAGAACCGACTCACTCTGATTCTGGTCCGCCAGGTCGGCACAGGTCACAGCACTGCTGAACAACGTGGCTGGGTGGGGTTTCACCCTCCTAAGTGAAAACTAAGCTGTCACCTAGAAGGAAGCTTATCCGTTTTCCTCATTTCTTTCCTACAATTAAATACCTCGTGCATGATGTCATAGGACCACTAAAATCAGAAGTTGGGTATAATATTTCAAGCTAGAAACCTTAAAAAAAATTAGTTACTGAAATTATGACTTTAAATACCCAGTGATACCATAAATATGTAAAAAACAAACCCTGAAATTTCAATTCAAATACAGAATAGTTAGATTGGGAAGTTTATAAATAAAACAGTATGTAATTAAAAAATTATATTTTGTTTTTCTTTTGCATAACATTTTCTTTTGATATTTTTATATTGCCTTAAGTGAAATATTTTCACTTAATAAATATGAATAAGTTTATTGGCATGTATTTAAGTGCTTCAATGACTAAACTGTAACAAAATTAAAGTTTGGTATCATACATACACTGTTATTTGGTATTCTGTGTCTTCAGGCCAATAAGACAATAGAAAAAAGTATAAAATTTTACCATACTCTATTTTCTAGGTGCTTAATAAATTTTATTGAAATAAATATCATAAACAAAGATAAATTTTATCTGCAGTTAAATTCAATTTCTGAATATGCCACTTAATTTTATGGCTGTACATAAGATCAGAAAAACAGTTTTTCTTCTTTTTCTTTTTAAAAGTTGCTATAGTTGACAATTCTTAATAGTACCAGTGAAATTAACAAAAGGTAGGGAAAGGAGAAAATTATTTAGATCAGAGGTCAGCAAATTTTTCTGTAAAAGGCCAACTGGTAAATATTTCAGGCTTTTGGGGCCATACAGTCTTTGTCATAACTACTCAACTCTGCTGTCGTAGTGCAAGAGCAACCATAGACAGTATGTAAACAAATGTGAGCGTGTTCCAATAAACCTATACAAAAACAGGCTTTGGGCTGGGTTTGGCCCACGGGACTTAGATGGCCAATTCCTGATCTGGATTAGTGGCCCTCAGCCCTCACTGTGCATCAGAATCACCTGAGAAGCATTTATAAACTACCAGTATGTAGGCATCACCCCTACGGAGATTCTTTATTGGTTAGTTTTGAATGGTCCTCAAGTGATTCTAAGCCACAGTCAGGGTTGAGAACCACAAATTAGGGAATGGCCATTTGTCTCTCACTCCCTGCAGGTTGCAGGGACTTTTCCTAGTTGTCGCCACTGGTAACTCTCACTGAGTGTGTCTCAGATCTTAGCATGACTCTAACACTACTGAGTAACTGGGAATACCAACAGGGGATGGTCACTGGAGAAAAAAAATGAAATCGCAGAGACTTAATTCCATCCAACCTTCACCTCCCTTGGCCTTAATCAGGTAAGCCTCTGACCTTGTCCATCTGCTTTTCTCTCTTCAGCACCAGTGGGAATAATGTTGTCATCAGTGGAACTTAACCAGGTTGGGTTCTGGTCTCTTCTAAGTGAAATGGAAGCATATGGTGATCATGGAATTCATTCATCTCTTTTCAAATGTTCTAAAAAGTACACTTTATTAAATGTGAGATGCTCACTGGCAACTGAAACATGGGCCAGAGGAAAGTCATTCCTCCCAAATGGTTGGATTCCCCAAAATGTCCCTTATGAATATAATTGTCAAGTCCAGGAATTGCAGAGTTTGCTTGTATTTTAGTCTTTAAGCTAAGAACTGAATTTCCAGGCAAACGTGTCTTGGTTGGGGAGACCAGTGTTAAAGCGAAGGGTAGCCTTTGAATCACTCCATATCTTTTTCAATTTTCCTCAAAGGATAGGACTCACTTTCCAGCTGTAGAACAATGTTTCCTTTCACCTGCTTTGTGATATCCAAACTGATGGAAGAAAGGATGAGACACCCGTCACCCTGCCATCTCTGAGACTGACAGCTGTGGTGTCACTCAAAACCAGGAAGGAATCACCTTTTCCTCATAATTCTTGTTTCTCCTCTTCTGCACAGATGCAAGCTGCTCGCTGACTATTCATAAAGGGTCGGCAGCCCAAGGTCCATACAGTATTGAACACAGTGTCAGCCAGAGAATCACAGGCTACTTGAAAAAGATGAAAAGAAATATAAAGGTTAACATTGAGTAATTCTGAAGAGACAACATATTTCCAAGGATGACATGATACCCAGAGGAAAGCAGAGACAATAGTCCAAATACAGAATGAAAAGGAAGAGCGTATGTTTCAGAGAAGCTTTTTCAGAAAAGCACTCATCCAATTTAAGACCTAACTAAATGGAAAACCATTCATGTAAACATACTTTTGTTAAGATGGCAATATCCTCTAATTGGTCTACATATTCAACAAAAGCCCTTTTGAAATTCCAGCTGCCATTTCTTGTACAAATAGACAAGCTGATCCTAAAATTGGTATGGAAATGTAAGGGGTCCAGAATATCTAAAACAATCTTGACAAAGAAGAACTTTGACTTCAGAAGTTACTACAAAATGACAGTAATCAAGACAGTGTGGTACTGGCATAGATCGATAGAATAGAATTGAGAGTCTAGAAATAAATCCTTAACATTTACGGTCAATTGATTTTTGACAAGGGTGCAAAGACAATTTAAGGTAGGAAAGAATAGTGTTTTCAACAAATGATGCTGGAACAACTGGATATCCACATAGAAAAGAATGAAGTTGGACTCCTTTCTTACACCGTACACAAATATTAACTCAAAATGGATCACAGACCTAAATGTAAGAACTAAAGCAATTAAACTCTTAGAAGAAAACATGAGTAAATCTTTGTGACCTTGCATTAGTCAAAGCCTGATGACATATGACACGAAAAATGTAAGTGACAAAAGAAAAAAAATAGATAAGTTGGACTTAATCAAAATTTAAAACTTTTGTGCTGCAAATAGTACCACCAAGAAAGTGAAAAATCAACCAAAAAAATGG
>NW_012154174.1:1353703-1355961 GCF_000956105.1 Propithecus coquereli
GAAGAGTAATCGTTCTGTGGGATATAAAATAGATGGGAACACGTGGGCCTGGATGTAGGTAGAGTATCTTAGCGTCCTTTGCAGTTTTGCTGATTCTATAGATGTGGGCTTGGATGGATGCTGTGAAAATCTGGTTTCAGAGTATGGATAGGGATTGATTAGCAATTATAGTAATTGATCCTTTACATTTGGGTGTCCTTAAGTGTTCTCTTACTTAAATTTTCATTCCAAAGCCACCTAAAGCAGAATATGAACTTCAGCAGTTTAAAAGACCCTTTAAAGCCAAAAAAACCATTATTATATTAAGAGATAATATAGCCAAAGGCCTGGGCTCTGCCATTCCGGGTAATTTGCCAGAATCTGGAATACCTAAACTATTTTGCCTATTTCTCACCCCGAAAACTAAAAATACATCACAACAGAGGCAACTGAGAATTAGCTGAGCTCTCATTCAATTCAACTAAACTGGAAATTTTTGAACAATTGTGGTTCTAAGTATTAGAATGCATATCATTTCCATAGTTACTAAATTGATATAAAGTAAAATATATTACCTGAAAATATGTGGTTTCTCTAAAATAGATACATAGTTGAAAGGATTGTCTTTTTTCCGTGCCCATCCACACACTGATGCTGCGGATAAGGCTGGGCGCACAGTTGGGCAGGTTGTGCAATGCACAAGAGCACCACCTCTAAGATATTATATATCACCTTCCCCCAAGACATTACAGATTTACATATTTATTTAAAATATCCAGCAATGGCAGTCAAGTTTCTTTTCCTAACAAAATCAGTAGATTAAGATACATTTCTGACAGATGGAAGAAAATCGTCTTGAGGAAAGGGGACTCTTTTTACAATTTGCACAAAAATGCCACATGAGTGAGTGGTATTTTAATTAGAAGAATAAACATGCCGCTTAGAAACTTATTGTAAAACAAAATCTTTGAATTAGCAGAAAAGTGAAGTTTAGTCTTATTGAGACACAATTCAAAGTCATAGCTCAGATATGGCTTTGAATTAACTATCTACATTTAAATGAAATCTCTTTTCTAAAATGAAGAAGGTAAAAAGGCTTCCAAGAAGTCTTAAAAGAAATTAATTCATTACTTGTTTTTAGCACAGGCCAACAGTTTGAGAAAGGGTCAGTGGTATGCTAAGCAGGAAGCACGTGTGTGTGTGTGTGTGTGTGTGTGTGTGTGTGTGTGCAGATTTCTGTGATGTCAGTACTCCACACAGAGCTGATTTGATGCTGTCAGTGTGAAGTCAGCCACTTGCAAAAGTCATAGCCACATAACAATCAGCTTTCACTGGCCAGTCCCAGCCGGCTCCAGCACATCACTGGAATGGCTCATTAATTCAGATAAATCAAGCTTGTCAGATCTATTTCAAATTAAGTTATGTTTTGAAACCCTAATCTCAGATGATGTTTTCAGTGGTGATTTCAAAGTTCTGATCCACTACCAAGGGCTTAATTGAGGGACAGCTGCCTCTGAGAAAAGGAAATCAGATATTTCTTTGCAAGTTCTCTCCCTTCCCCCATATCCAATGTATTAATAAAATCCCTAATTACATTGTTCAACTAGATTCCATAAATTGTCACTCCCATCAGTGATGACTCTCTGATTACTCTTAGTTAAAACCAATCAACCAGGACGGTGATGTTGGTGGTACATACGCTTTCTGGTACCTTGAGACCCAGGAAATAGGAGCTGCAGCCATTGGGGTCCTGAGGCTTGTAGCCAGGTCTGGGCATTGGTGCCTTTCCTAGCAGGAGAAAGAGAAACAGGAAGAAATATTTAGAAATCAAGCATTGAGGAACATTTATCAAATGAAAATTTTCTAAAAGAATATTCCATTTTTCCTTTAAAAGTCACTGTTCCTCACATCCAAATTAGGCGATGATGATGATGATGATGATGTCATAACAGAATAATAACCTTCAGACAAGCTTGGCATTTTTCTCCCAATCGCAAAGAATTCCATGAGCATTTATTTACTAACAGTTCTAACACTTCTTAAGGGCGTGACTTTGAAGCTAAGGGCCGTGGCAAAACCAAACTGAAACTCAAGGTTCCTCATTCCTCTGAACACTGTAAGACCACACACCACCCACAGAATGAGCAGAACTATCTACTTACACACCTAAGGAATGGGAAGAGTTACAGTACCACAAACATGTTTAGGATTAACCTGAAGAAAATTTAACAAGATTCCATGCTGCAGGAGTTACAGCAAAAAAGAAAAAAACAAAAACA
>NW_012154174.1:1356151-1362706 GCF_000956105.1 Propithecus coquereli
TATATGAAATGTCTGGAATAGGCAAATCTACAGAGGCAAAAAATAGATGAGTGGTTGCCTCAAGCTGGCAGGGGGAGGTTCGGGGAGGGACTGCTAATGGCTGTGGAGTTCCTTTCGGGAGTGATGAAAATGTTCTAAAGTTGATAGTGGGGTTGATTGCTTAACTGTGAACATATTTCAAAAAGATTTAAATGGGTAAATTGTACATGGATTATCGCTCAATAAGCCTGTTTCAACAACAACAACAAAGTTAATGATCAGGGTGTACCAAGCAGAGGGAACTGCAGGGGCAGAAAGATACAGGCTATCAACCCAAGAAGTCTGGAATGGCAGGAGTCTGGAGAGAAGTCAGGAATTACCAAGATGACGCCAGAGAGCTAGGCTAGGGCTGAATCAGAAAGGGCCATGGATGTCATACTACAGATTTTGGATTTAATCCTTAAGGAGGAGGAATCTATTGAGTGATTTAAACTGGGGGTGGAGATGATCGGATTCATATAAAACTTCCGTAAAAACACATCTGGTCTCAATGGGGAGATAGATTGGATGGAGCATAGAGACCGGGTTAATTTGCAGTTAACCAGGCAAGTGGGATATCCAAGAGATATTTAGGAGAAAGAATCAGTATGACATTGTTTGGAGGAAGTAACTTGACCTGACCCTCGATTAGCAGCAGGCATTTTTTCACCCTTTGTAGAAACAGAATAGAGTGATGCCCCCTCCCACAGGGCCCAGGGAGTCAGCCACACTCTCAAGCCCTCACACCTGCGCTTCAGGACTGCACTCTAGACATTGACCTATGAACAAGGTCCAAGAGTCTTTCTACTGCTGATACTCTCTGGGGCATGGAGCCAGTTTTTTATAAACCTGAATTTTAACTTTTACCATCTAAAAATATAAAATGCTAATGCAAGGATATAATACTCTGGCTTCAGAAGCTGAAAGATTAAAAACTTTTCTGAAGGTAAATTATTGATAGGAAAACGAGATTAAAGAGGCAGTGCTAAAAACTAGGTAGTAAAGCAGTTTAAAATAATTATAATCAAGTGTATATAGACCTTTGCACACAAAAAAAGAGGTTTCTTGAATTCTTACCATGACTGAAAACAAAAGAAAAGGGCTTAAGCTGAACCAAGTGGTCCTATACAGAATAACTCCTGATATGGAAAATTATTTAACCGTGGAATGGATGACCCAAGCCAGTTGGGCAGCTCTTTCCCCAGTCTTCAAGGATAGATTTTTATTTCTCTGGGAACGCGCTGGTGTGGTCCTTTCCATCAGGAGTGATGCCAGCATCTCATGGGCAGGACAGCAAGAACTTTAGTGAAAAGTGCCCAGAATCTTCCTTCCCCATTTCCTGCAACGGTCACAGCGTTCCATAAGGAACGTTCAGTGACCTCTGACGAGCTCTTTGAATAAAGGGGCTCTGGCCACAGCTCTGTGTGAGAACAGGAACAAAACTCCCTGCTCGCAAGTACGTGCCCTTAAGATACCTACCTTGTACGTTGGAGACAAAGCCCAGACTCCGCTTAAGGTCGGAGCAGATGGAGTGGAGACACCATCGGAATTTTGCATCACAGCGATACTTGTTGGCACCACAAGTGTCATAACAGACGTCCAGCTGGTTGCAGCACTTGGTCATTGCTGGAATGCCCAGGTCCATCTGGGGAAGAGTGAAGAAAGGAAAAGGAAGGGAAGAAAATGCCACGTTTAGGCTAAGGACCTTAGGCGACCTTGCCCACCTAGTTATTATTGATAACTACTCAGTCTCAAATTCCTGTTGCATATTCACATCAATTCAGAAACACCAATGACTGTAGAATACATCAGACTGAGGGTCACAGTATGCTAAGTTTTAATGTTATTTAGTTATTAGTTTAATAAGTGACTCTGGCCCATTTCTACTTTTTTTTTTTAGATTTTATTAATTTTCAAATTTGCAGGCTACTACAGTAATGAAAATAGAGACAAGAAGGGTAGTCAAGAGGGCAGAGCTGCAGGACTTCCAAATTCGATTAAAACTTAAGTTAACATTTCCATGTAAAATTTTATTTGAGCAAAGGATTCCAAGGCTAAGCTGTATAAAAAAATTCAGCCTCAGTTCATCAAGAGATCACCAGCACCCCACACAGCACTGTTTTCAGGGTGTGTGTATGTATCTGGGTGTGTCGGGGACGAGAGTGGGGTATAGAATACACAGTTCCTGACCACAAGGGGACTACGGTCAAACCACATCTCTCTCTCACTCTCACACACACACACACACACACACACACATCATTCTATAAGCAACTGCAAATGTTGTCGTACAAACTGAGTAAGTTCACAGAATGCCACAAGTAGAGTTATCAAATAGACATTTTTTCTGAGAAGGTTTTGAAAGAAGATTGGGAGAGGATTAGTAGAGATGAGAGTAGACTCAGAATACAGTAGATAGAGAAAGGAAATAATGAGCAAATCATATGGGAGCAAGTCAATTTGCTTAGTTTCAAAGGTCGGAGCAGGGAATACATAAGCACGTAAACATTTATGTATATGTGTGTATATGCATAACTTTTTTTAATTAGGGAGAAGGGCCTTGACTTCCAAAGTAACTAGTTATATTTGATAAAGAACCTTGAACAAGGAAGGGAGATGATAAAAACAGTGATTAAGGAAGAGTAATCGTTCTGTGGGATATAAAATAGATGGGAACACGTGGGCCTGGATGTAGGTAGAGTATCTTAGCGTCCTTTGCAGTTTTGCTGATTTATAGATGTGGGCTTGGATGGATGCTGTGAAAATCTGGTTTCAGAGTATGGATAGGGATTGATTAGCAATTATAGTAATTGATCCTTTACATTTGGGTGTCCTTAAGTGTTCTCTTACTTAAATTTTCATTCCAAAGCCACCTAAAGCAGAATATGAACTTCAGCAGTTTAAAAGACCCTTTAAAGCCAAAAAAACCATTATTATATTAAGAGATAATATAGCCAAAGGCCTGGGCTCTGCCATTCCGGGTAATTTGCCAGAATCTGGAATACCTAAACTATTTTGCCTATTTCTCACCCCAAAAACTAAAAATACATCACAACAGAGGCAACTGAGAATTAGCTGAGCTCTCATTCAATTCAACTAAACTGGAAATTTTTGAACAATTGTGGTTCTAAGTATTAGAATGCATATCATTTCCATAGTTACTAAATTGATATAAAGTAAAATATATTACCTGAAAATATGTGGTTTCTCTAAAATAGATACATAGTTGAAAGGATTGTCTTTTTTCCGTGCCCATCCACACACTGATGCTGCGGATAAGGCTGGGCGCACAGTTGGGCAGGTTGTGCAATGCACAAGAGCACCACCTCTAAGATATTATATATCACCTTCCCCCAAGACATTTCAGATTTACATATTTATTTAAAATATCCAGCAATGGCAGTCAAGTTTCTTTTCCTAACAAAATCAGTAGATTAAGATACATTTCTGACAGATGGAAGAAAATCGTCTTGAGGAAAGGGGACTCTTTTTACAATTTGCACAAAAATGCCACATGAGTGAGTGGTATTTTAATTAGAAGAATAAACATGCCGCTTAGAAACTTATTGTAAAACAAAATCTTTGAATTAGCAGAAAAGTGAAGTTTAGTCTTATTGAGACACAATTCAAAGTCATAGCTCAGATATGGCTTTGAATTAACTATCTACATTTAAATGAAATCTCTTTTCTAAAATGAAGAAGGTAAAAAGGCTTCCAAGAAGTCTTAAAAGAAATTAATTCATTACTTGTTTTTAGCACAGGCCAACAGTTTGAGAAAGGGTCAGTGGTATGCTAAGCAGGAAGCACGTGTGTGTGGGTGTGTGTGTGTGTGTGTGTGTGTGCAGATTTCTGTGATGTCAGTACTCCACACAGAGCTGATTTGATGCTGTCAGTGTGAAGTCAGCCACTTGCAAAAGTCATAGCCACATAACAATCAGCTTTCACTGGCCAGTCCCAGCCGGCTCCAGCACATCACTGGAATGGCTCATTAATTCAGATAAATCCAGCTTGTCAGATCTATTTCAAATTAAGTTATGTTTTGAAACCCTAATCTCAGATGATGTTTTCAGTGGTGATTTCAAAGTTCTGATCCACTACCAAGGGCTTAATTGAGGGACAGCTGCCTCTGAGAAAAGGAAATCAGATATTTCTTTGCAAGTTCTCTCCCTTCCCCCATATCCAATGTATTAATAAAATCCCTAATTACATTGTTCAACTAGATTCCATAAATTATCACTCCCATCAGTGATGACTCTCTGATTACTCTTAGTTAAAACCAATCAACCAGGACGGTGATGTTGGTGGTACATACGCTTTCTGGTACCTTGAGACCCAGGAAATAGGAGCTGCAGCCATTGGGGTCCTGAGGCTTGTAGCCAGGTCTGGGCATTGGTGCCTTTCCTAGCAGGAGAAAGAGAAACAGGAAGAAATATTTAGAAATCAAGCATTGAGGAACATTTATCAAATGAAAATTTTCTAAAAGAATATTCCATTTTTCCTTTAAAAGTCACTGTTCCTCACATCCAAATTAGGCGATGATGATGATGTCATAACAGAATAATAACCTTCAGACAAGCTTGGCATTTTTCTCCCAATCGCAAAGAATTCCATGAGCATTTATTTACTAACAGTTCTAACACTTCTTAAGGGCATGACTTTGAAGCTAAGGGCCATGGCAAAACCAAACTGAAACTCAAGGTTCCTCATTCCTCTGAACACTGTAAGACCACACACCACCCACAGAACGAGCAGAACTATCTACTTACACACCTAAGGAATGGGAAGAGTTACAGTACCACAAACATGTTTAGGATTAACCTGAAGAAAATTTAACAAGATTCCATGCTGCAGGAGTTACAGCAAAAAAGAAAAAAACAAAAACAAAAAAACAAATAAGGTTCCATAAATGTAGACAAGCATTATTGATCAAAGAGCAAAGAAAACACCCTGATGCAATATTTTAGACATTTCTGCCATAGAACTAAGCAGAAACAATCTGAAAAGCTTTGCATTTCTTGGTTTTATGATCTTGCAAATGTGTAGAGAGAAGCTTTGTCAGTTGTATCAATGGCAGTCATCATAGGTAAAGATAACCTTGACCTGAGATGACCTCAGGACAGTCATCCACCATGGATATTTTATCCCATTATCCAAAAAAGAAAATGGAGCTAGGAAGTTGTGTGACTTGCTACCATCATACAGTAAGCTCGGGAAATAGGATATAAATTCAGATTTCCTGTTTGTCTTGAAAGCCCATGTTCCTTCATCACATCTCTGCCTCTTTTTAGGAGATGCAAGACCTAGCAAAAACTGAGGAAATATGTTGAGAATAAGTAATCCTCACAGTGAGGCACAGGGTAGTTCTTTTTTTTCTTTCTTTCCTTTAATCTTCTTCTACCAGGTATTTATTTTTAATTGTTCTGTACTATGAAATATTTCAAAACTGAAGAAAAGTCAGAGAAACTTTTGTACTCACTGTACAAACATAATAAATGTTAACATTTGCCAAACTTGCTACAGATATTTTTCTATTTAATTAAATGTTACAGTTCAGGTTCAGGGAAAGTTGAAGCCCCTTTGCACCCCATCTTTAATATCTAGATACCAAGTTTATGTGTTAACTGCCTTTCTTAGGATATTCAGTCTCCCCAAACATGGGCACAGCAAAGTCTCTACTTAGGTCTTCCTGTACATCCTTCAATAGGGTGTTGCAGTTTTCCCCATATATTATATCTTCTATATACCTATATTATTCAGATCCTTAAACAAGAATATCTCATAAAAATCCAGAAATAAGGATCAGAAGGCTGGCATGGCAAATCCACGCTTTTCTGGAACCCAGGCTGCTCCAAGCTTTCAGTTCTGTCAGCCCTAGACTAAACCTGGGCTCTCCTGGTCCGAGATCAACACATCTACATTACCAGCAGGAGAACGGAGGGAGCTAGAAGGCCCAGCCCCTCTCTTCAACAAACACGCTCCAGAATGCACGTCACCTCCTCTTACTTCCCTTTGGCCAGACCCTAATAAAATGGCAACACTTAGTTGCAAAGATGGGCTAGGAAGTGAAGTAGGCAGCCAAGAGCCCAGCCAAAAACTGGGAGGAGGGGTTTATTACTATAGAAAAGGGGAAGAACTGACATTAGAAGACAATAACCAGTTTCTGCCACAGTACATTTGGGTATTTGTTGCTGTGATACAACATGCGGTGTAACATTGTCATCCAAGATGGCACCAGTGACCCCCACCCCTGGTATTCATATGCGCACGTATTGTCCCAAGAGAATACTGCAGAAGTGGAGGTATGTTGCTTGTAAGATTAAACTATAAAAGGCTGCGACTTCTGTCTTGCTGTCTCTCTCATCATTCATTCTGGGGAAAGTTATGTCATGACTGGTTTGCAAATGACCACAGTCTTTTCGTTGTGTCTTTGCAAGGCAAAGAGAGAGCTCTAGTCTCTTTCTCTTCATAAAAAAGAGAGATCACTACCTGATCATGGTGGCCCCACCCTCAAGACCTCATCTAAACCTAATTACCTGC
>NW_012154174.1:1362756-1364754 GCF_000956105.1 Propithecus coquereli
TTCTGTACTATGAAATATTTCAAAACTGAAGAAAAGTCAGAGAAACTTTTGTACTCACTGTACAAACATAATAAATGTTAACATTTGCCAAACTTGCTACAGATATTTTTCTATTTAATTAAATGTTACAGTTCAGGTTCAGGGAAAGTTGAAGCCCCTTTGCACCCCATCTTTAATATCTAGATACCAAGTTTATGTGTTAACTGCCTTTCTTAGGATATTCAGTCTCCCCAAACATGGGCACAGCAAAGTCTCTACTTAGGTCTTCCTGTACATCCTTCAATAGGGTGTTGCAGTTTTCCCCATATATTATATCTTCTATATACCTATATTATTCAGATCCTTAAACAAGAATATCTCATAAAAATCCAGAAATAAGGATCAGAAGGCTGGCATGGCAAATCCACGCTTTTCTGGAACCCAGGCTGCTCCAAGCTTTCAGTTCTGTCAGCCCTAGACTAAACCTGGGCTCTCCTGGTCCGAGATCAACACATCTACATTACCAGCAGGAGAACGGAGGGAGCTAGAAGGCCCAGCCCCTCTCTTCAACAAACACGCTCCAGAATGCACGTCACCTCCTCTTACTTCCCTTTGGCCAGACCCTAATAAAATGGCAACACTTAGTTGCAAAGATGGGCTAGGAAGTGAAGTAGGCAGCCAAGAGCCCAGCCAAAAACTGGGAGGAGGGGTTTATTACTATAGAAAAGGGGAAGAACTGACATTAGAAGACAATAACCAGTTTCTGCCACAGTACATTTGGGTATTTGTTGCTGTGATACAACATGCGGTGTAACATTGTCATCCAAGATGGCACCAGTGACCCCCACCCCTGGTATTCATATGCGCACGTATTGTCCCAAGAGAATACTGCAGAAGTGGAGGTATGTTGCTTGTAAGATTAAACTATAAAAGGCTGCGACTTCTGTCTTGCTGTCTCTCTCATCATTCATTCTGGGGAAAGTTATGTCATGACTGGTTTGCAAATGACCACAGTCTTTTCGTTGTGTCTTTGCAAGGCAAAGAGAGAGCTCTAGTCTCTTTCTCTTCATAAAAAAGAGAGATCACTACCTGATCATGGTGGCCCCACCCTCAAGACCTCATCTAAACCTAATTACCTGCCAAATGCCACACCTCATAATGCCATCCCTCTGGGGGTTAGAGTTTCAACATACAAATTTGAGGGAGACACAAACATGCAGTCCATAATACTCCCAACTTTCCCTCCCCCAAACACTGACAACCACTAATCTGCTTCCTGTCTCTTGGATTTACCTATCTGGATATTTCAAATGAATGGAATCATACAATGTGTAACATTTTGTGACTGGCTTCTTTCACTTAGCATAATGTTTCCAGGGTTAATCTATGAAGTACTAGTATCAGTATGGCTGACTCATATTCTATTCTATGGATGTACCACAGTTTGTTTATTCATCCATCCATCGATAGGCATTTGAATTGTTTCCACCTTTTGGCTATTGTGAATAGTGATGCTATGAACAAATATGTACAAGCATTTGTTTAAATATCTATTTTCAATTCTTTTAGGTGTGTACACAGCAGTGGAATCGCTGGGTCAGATGTTAATTCTACATTTAACTTTTTGAGGAAACCCAAACTGTTGTCCATATCAGCTGCACCATTTTACGTTCCCACCAGCAGCGTACAAGAGTTTCAGATTCTCCACATCCTCACAGTTTCACTACGGTAAATCTAGATGTGGATTATTTCCCCTTATCCTGCTTGGAGCAATCTGAAGACTTGGGTTTCTTTCACCTCTGGAAAATGTGTAGGCACTGCCTGAATATTCTGTTTTCCTTATTTTCTTTATTTTTTTTCTCCTGGGCCTCTTATTACTGAATGTGGAATCTTTTTTTATCCTGTCCTTTGTGTTTCTTCACTTCTCTTTTAAATTTTTCATCTTTTCCTCTCTCTGTACTGAATTCTGGCAAGCTTCATCAAATCTATTAATATTTTCCATTTTACTAATTCTCTCTA
>NW_012154174.1:1365964-1389638 GCF_000956105.1 Propithecus coquereli
AAAAAATGTCTAAATTTGATAATGAAACATCTTCTTAATAGCTGTGTTCCTTGGGTTATTCTCTGCCCTTTTTGCCCTTGGTAACTCACACAAGACAAAACTCTGATGTTCCCGTTTGAAAGAGAATTGAATGGAATGTCTATCCAGCCTGTTGTGGTGAAGGCTTTTTGATTTTATTTAATGTTTTTTGTTAACTAAAGAAGTGCTGTTTTAGGCTGGGCATGGTGGCTCACACCTGTAATCCTGGCACTCTGGGAGGCCAACGTGGGAGGATCACTTGAGCTCAGGAGTTCGAGACCAGCCTCAGTAAGAGTGAGACCCTGTCACTACTAAAAAGAGAAAGAAATTAGCTGGGCAACTAAAAATATACAAAGATAAATTAGTCGGGCGTCGTGGCGCATGCCTATAGTCCCAGCTACACAGGAGGCTGAGGCACACAGATCACTTAAACCCAGGAGTTTGAGGTTGCTGTGAGCTGGACATGATGCCACAGCACTCTAGTTTGAGTGACAGAGTGAGACTCTGTCTCAAAAAAAAAAAAAAAAAATGCTGTTTAGAAATGAAACTTGAAGTGTAAGTTTTAAGAAAAAAGGTGATGGCTTAAGTCTGGGCAGAAACATAAATCGTTTAAAGATACCATATCCTCAAATTATAGTTTGAGTAGTTTACAGTTTGGTGTTTTAAGTCTGGGCATCAATAATGTGCCATGTCCACAGATCAGTTTTATGTCCTGGCCGGGGCTGTTTATAGGTGGGAGAAGCTGACAGCTTGATTCTGCAGTTCCAGAGCTGGCAAACGCCGGCCCGTGGCCCAGTGTGTCCTGCTGCCTGCCAGCTAGAGATGGTTGTCATGCTTGTAAATGGTTTGGGGGTGGAGGGGAGTCAAAACAAGGATAATAAGTGAAAATTATATGAAATTAAAATTTTAGTAACCATAAAAAGTTTTACTGGAACACAGCCACACGCATTGATTATGTATTAGCTATGGCTGCTTTCACAGAAAAAATAGCAGAATATTGTTATAATCTGGATGTGAGGATGTGTTTCTAACCAAGACAAACTGCAGAAGCCATAAAGGATGGGACTGACAGATTTCGTCTTATAAAACTCCAAACCTTCTGAATAAAGTGAAATACCGTAAAACACTTAGAAGCCAAACTGGAGGGAGATTGAGAAGAGTTAGCCATGAAACCCAAGAGTTCTACCTGCCGGCCATAGATTCTGCCTCCTGGGCCCACCCTTTTTTCTCTTTTGTCACGGAAAAGAGCAGTAAAAACTTCTGAGGCGTCATGTCCCAAGTCAACAGTTATGTTTTTGGGGGAGGGTGTGTCCATTCTCTGTACCCAGCTAGTTCGGCTAGAGGTGCACCCAGCTAGTTCGGCAAGGAGTCTGCATGCTTTATTTGGAATATATACCCTGTCTACTTCCAGAAATACTCAAATATAGCATCAATGCCACACTGATGCTATAACAAAACAGAACAGTGACAATTTTACTGAAGCAATGAACTCTGCTTCAGTCACTAAAACAGAGTAACTTACTGCATGAGGTAGGGTGGCCCACTTGTCCCGGGTTTGCCTGGGCTTGTCCTTGTTTTAGTGGTGAAAGCCCCATATCCCAGGAACCCCCACCTTCTCCCTCAGGCCCCAGCAAACTGGGAGGTTGGTCACCCTGGCATGAGAACAATCTATCTGCCTCTAAGCTGGTGGCTGTTTTCTTGTGGGGGGTTATGGATCCCCTCGAGCATCTAAGGAAAGCTATGAATTCTTTTTTTTTTTTTTTTTTTTTGAGACAGAGTCTCACTGTGTTGCCCGGGCTAGAGTGCCGTGGCGTCATCCTAGCTCACAGCAACCTCAAACATCTGGGCTCAAGTGATCCTCCTGCCTCAGCCTCCCGAGTAGCTGGGACTACAGGCATGCGCCACCATGCCCGGCTAATATTTTCTATGTATTTTTAGTTGTCCAATTAATTTCTTTCTAATTTTAGTAGAGACGGAGTCTCGCTCTTGCTCAGGCTGGTTTCGAACTCCTGAGCTCAAACAATCCGCCCGCCTCTGCCTCCCAGAGAGCTAGGATTACATGAATTCTTTCCCTGAAAAAATATACAAACTCATAGGTTCATAAAATTTTGCTCTAAGATTTCAGATAGCTAAAAGGTATCTTTAAAAAAAGATTGATATTTAAAGATACTTTAAGATACTCTTTTTCTTGGAACTAAACCCAAGAAGAAATTCATCACAAGGTCCTCTTAATAAAGTGTGACGGTGTGGACAGTATCTTCAATTCTTACACAAACTCCGCTCCAGAGATCCGCCTCCAGAGACCTTTGTAAGGCAGAGAACACTTAAATCATTGTCCCAGAAGCTGAGAGGCTGTTGTCCAGCCACTGGGATTTCTGGGATGTTTAAATTTTACATTGAAAGAGAACTGGGAGAATCTGAACGCAGTTAACCTGTTCACTAGACTGTCTTTCTCATAACATTTATAAAATCTGTTTGGTACCTACCATGCTCCATACATACCACTAATTCTTTACGTATGTTGTCTTTAATTCTCACAACAGCCTTGCAAGTAGGTTTTATTAACGTTATTTTCTTATATATGAGGGAACGAAGGTTAAGAGTGTTAGGTAACTTGCCAGAGGTCACCAGCAACGGGATTCTCCCCCCAGATTCAAACCCGTGATTTTTCCATTACCAGTGGTTCTCACAGTTGTGTTCAAGGACCACCTGTTAAAAGTGCAGCTCCAGGGTCCTACCACAGACCCACTGCATCAGAATCTCTGTGGGTGGGAAAGGCATTCTATATGTTAAAAAAGATTCTCAAGGGAATCTTGTTCGTTTGCATCAGTGCAGACTCCTTAATGCCAGCTGCCATTGACACACACTGAATATTTATATCCTATTTACAGCCCAATCCTTTGGCAAGTACAGATTTTGTGTGTTGACATGAGAACAAATTACTTTAGATACGGGGAGCATGGGAAGCAATGTTGACACACTGTTGTGGGCTACCAGCGTACACACCCCCTTTACCTTAGTAATCTAACCTGTGGGCTGCAGTTCTCTAAGAATGACACCAAAGAATAGTTCTCCTGTCCCTAGGCTGCACTCTGTAATCACCCGGGAGATGTTACAATACTGCTGTCTGGGGTCCAACCCACAGAAATTCTGATTTAATTGGTTTGGTTTCAGGAGTTTTTAAACCCCCCCAGGTGGTTCTGACATGTAGCCAAGTTAGAGAGCCACAGGGCTAAGTACCTATCAAATGTAAAATTGTTCCTGTAGACCAGCGGTCCCCAATCTTTTTGGCACCAGGGACCAGTTTCATGGAAGACAATTTTTCCAAGGACGGGGGGAGGGGAGGGGAGGCTGGGGTGTCATGGGGGTGGTGCAGAGCTCAGGCAGTGATGACCAGCCCAGCCCGTTTCCTAACAGGCTGAGGACTGGTAAGGGGCCGCAGCCTAGAGGTTTGCCGTGGGGGAGTGGGGAGCGTGGGGGCTGCAGTTGTAGCCTGTTGCTAAAATGTTCCTTCTGATAAAAGAATGAAATCTTTAAAGCAGCAGCATCAGGACCACCTGGGAACTCTTAGAAATGCAAACTCTCTGGCTCCACCCCAACCCACTAATCAGAAACAGTAGGGTGGGGCCCAGCAATCTGCTTAAACAAGCTCTACAGGGGCTTCCATGCACAGGTGAGTTTGAGAACCACCACTTTAAAGAGAGATGTGAGGCAAAGCAAACTGAAAAAGAACAGAGTCATGGTTTGTTATTAGGTGTTATCTGTTCAAAAGATTGCTTGATTCACAATCAATCTGAGAAGATATTTTGGCCTGTTTGGGCACAGCCTCCGGGTTCTTGGCTCCATGGGGTTCCAAAGGTAAGGGGGCTTAACCCCCTGTCTTCCTAAGTGTTTTTCAGGCCCCTCCTTGAACGGGTTGTTTTGCACAAAGGGAGAGGCGTTATTTGCCTTCCTGTCACCTCTCTGTTGACTATTCCTGGTCCACCAGTGGCTGCTGACATCGACCCTGCCCAGTCAGAGGCTCTACAGCTAAAATTTGCTACAACCTTGAAATGCTGTTTTGCTGCAGAAGAAAGAAGAGGGTTTGGTCCTTGACTTCCTAAAACATTCCTGCTGTTATTCATTTGCTAAACCACAGACATTAGTCTCGTGTTGCCTCTAGGAAGAACACCTGTGTTGATTCCAATGCCTGAAGTGAGTTAACCCCTTTCCTGCTCCATCGATGCAAACTAAGTGAACATAATCCAGTGACAAGGCCTCTGTATTTGTCAACCCACCTCGGACAAATACATGGCTTTGGGGTTCGGGTGGCTCCTAACAGACCAGGCTTTTTTCCCTACAATGTTCACAGAGAAGATGCAGTGTCCTTGGTTTTTTTTAACCACATCTGTATGTGGTTAAAACTTCTGTGCTGCAAAACACTTGGTTCTGGAGCAATGATTAACCATTATCTCCTGGTTACTTTTAGCGCATAAGGAAGTGATTTCCCTGCTCAAAGATAAAAAGGGAGAGAGAGACTTACGGGTGAGTCTGCACGTAGCTTTTTTTGTGTCTCTCTTGAAAGCTGAGTTTTTATCTCTTGAGTGTTTGGAGATGTTTCTTAAGTGTGTTTTCCTGCTAGGCTAAACGGACTCGTCATTTTCACTTCTAATCCTATGGTGGGACTTTTGATAAACCATAGAGCTAATGCTACATGAGATGGCGTATGCTTTGGAAAACATTTTCATCCGCTTTTGAAATTACACCGCGCCACCCAGCCTCGAGGTCCAAGGCTCTGCGCGCCGCTCCCATCGTGTTAACTTCGAGCGCTCAGTGCAGGAAGAACTGGCACCAGGGACTCGACTTTGGCAGTCAGGTGTGTAGCATTGCTCCTGTGTCCCCTCTTTACTTTCGGGCAAGGTAGGGGTCGGTGCTCCCACCTGCTCACAATCCTACATCTGTTCCTCCGAACAGCTGGCCTGCCATTGCCGCTTGAGGCAGCCGCGCCGGGACAGTCCCTTGGGAGAATCAGGCACACTGATGCCAATCAGAGACTGACACTTCTGGAGCGAAGGTGTGGACTGCACCAGGGGGAAAGGAGAATTTGTTTCCAAGCTGAGCACAGAGCCACTGAGGACGCCGTTTCACCCTAGGAACGCCTCATCCCAGGCTGCCTGTCCTTAAGTACCTGCCTCGACAAACTCATTAAAATGGCCCCAGGGATGGTTTCCCAGATACGGTACAGGACGCTCAGTGAAATTTGAGTGTAAGATAAACAATGACCGATTTGTCAGGATAAGTATCCAAATATTTCCTTGGACATACTTAGACCAATGACCCAATTGTTGTTTATTTGGATTTGGAATTTTACTAGGCATTCTGCATTTTTATTTGCTAACTCTTAGCAACCCTACCTAAGTGGTGGACAACAGGAAAAGTGCACGACACAGACTGTGACCCTGCTGGGGCTGCACACAGGTCCCCCAGAGGCAGTTTTTATAGGAAGAGAAGCGCACACTCACCGTATCGGCACCTGTACTGGCAGACTCCGTTCTTCCCTCCCAGAAGCTCCAGAAAAGAGTCAAAGTAGCCGTTGATGGATTCAAACCTGTCCCGGATGTGCCGAAGGCCCCAGTCGGAATAGGACTCCTCAGCCTCGGGGCTGGCGCCACTCTGAGCCAGGCCACTGCCCAGGCTGAGCCACAAAATCAAGAAGCCAGGCGCCAGCTTCATCCCGCGGCCAGGTAGGGAGAGTTCTCTCCTAAACCCCAGCCAGTTCCCAGGAAGTCCAGGTAAAAACACCCCCCAGACCAGATGTCAGGCAGGACTGGGAAAGGGATTATCTGGAACATTCAATCTGTGTTCCCTAGAGGTGGACTTTAAACATAGCTATGGAGGTGGGGATGAGGTCAGGGCGGTTAGAAAGAGGGCAAAGTTTAGGCAGTGGGAGGGCCTGTCTCAGGGATGGCCATGGAGAGGGAGCACTTCAGAGTGGATTCCACGATCCTGGAGGAAGGAAATGTTGGCCAACTTCTAGGACGCGGGCAGCAGTCGGGATTCTGCCAGTCACCAGCTTGTTAACCTATTGATCAGTTACAAGTGTGGCTCTGCAGGGCCAGCGTCTTGACACATGAGCTTGTGCCAAGGTCCTAGCCACACCCTTCAGCCAGTCACCTACGCACAGTCTCTAGGGAGAGTCAGGAGGATGTGTAAAAGGCTCAGGAAATGATGAGGACTGACGGTGTCGCTCTTACAGGATACTGTCAGAGCATGATCTGAGCTGTGGTAAGTAGGAGTTCAAATCTCAGACCCCGGCTTCTGCTTTGTCCCTGCTTGGCTCCCAGACTCATAAAGGCTGTAATCTGGCAGGGCTCCTGCATGCAGCCATCTGGGTGCCGGGGCATTTCTGCTGCTATTTACAGCAGTGTCTTTGTTTACACTCAGCAGGGCTGGATCAGAAGGTAAGACCTGCAGATGGTCCAAGGACGGCTCTGGGGCACTCAGCTCTTCTCGTGTTGTTTTTCCTTTGAGGGGGTTTATCAAACAGCCTCTTTGAGATTTTAGGCTTTTAAGATTGTTGGTTGGAGTCTAGTGTTTGGAATCACTTTTAGTTTATACTTTGCTTTCAGTCATGTGAAGAAATACCGTCTATAAAATCAATAGTCTAGAAAAATGATACCTTTATGGACCAAATGAATCATTTAAGCTTCTTTTTCAAATGGCTGGAAAGCCTTATGGAAAATAATGAATTAGATGAATTAAATTTCTTCATTTCAGGTAAGAAATATATTTGGCTAACAACTCAGACTCCGGGAATGGTAGTGGTTAAAAATTATTCTTATTAGCCTGGGCAACATAGTGAGACCTTGTCTCTAAAAAAAAATTAAATAAAATAAATTAGCTAGGGGTAGTAGCTCACACCCGTAGTCCCAGCTACTTGGGAGGCTGAGGTAGAAGACTAACTTGAGGCCAGGAGTTTGAAATCAGCCTGGGCAACATAGCGAGACCCTGATTCTTAAAATAATTATTCATATTAACAACAATGCCACCCAATATTTTAAAGCACCTATACTTTTTCAAATCATTTTCATACAGACACACACAAATATTCACATCAATTCTATGAAGCAGGGCAAATATCATTCCCATTTGAGAGGTGGAAAAACTGAGACAGAGGTTAAATGACTTGGTTCAAAGCTGGACAGGCTATCCATGGCAAAGCTGGGACCAGGGCCAGCTACACAGTTTGTGAGGCCCAATCAGAACAAAAATGCAGAGCTCCTTTTCAATAAGCAGGGGAAAAATGCCATTACGATAATATAAAGCTTTTAAAAAATGTTTTATTGTTTGTAAAAGATAATAGAGGTAACAGTGATACATGAATATCAATATAAACAAATTTTTAAAAACATTTTTGGTGTCATAATTGTCTATAATACAATACATAGTACTTTATAAATATATGATGTTTTGCTTGATCATAAGATCTTTCTGACTGCTTTTCTGAAAATTCAATTACTAGGTTAACACTTTTAACAACTTCATTTTAAATCAATATAGTTGTAAATGATGTCAGCTGCTCTTGGCAAGTACAAGTAATATTTGATTTTTAATTTTGAGAAGGCTCTTTTTACTGATGCCACTGTTACTACAGCTATTAATAGTATTTTTACACATTTCTTGGTACCTTAAAATTTTTTGTTGTAGTACATAACATAATTTTACCATTTTAACCATTTTTAAGTGTACGATGCCGTGGCATTAAGTACAAACATTGTTGTGAAACCGTCACCGCTGCTCAGCTCCAGAACTTTTCATCCTCCCAAACTAAAACTCTATACTCGTTAAACAATAATTGCCACTCTCCTCTTCCTCTGGCCCTTGGTGACCACTCTTCTGCCTTCTGTTATGAATTTGCCTAGTCTAGGTACCTCATATAAATGGAATAATACAGTATGTGTCGTTTTGGGTCTATTTTACTTAGCATAATGTTTTCAAGTTTATTTATGTTGCATGTGTCCTTCATTATTGTAAATAATGCTGCTATGAATATTGGTTTACAAATAGCTGTTCAAGTCCCTGCTTTCAATTCTTTTTTTTTTTTTTTTTTTTTAATTCTGGTCATCATGACCTGCTTTCAGTTCTTTGGGGCATATACCTAGAGTTGGATTTGCTAGATCATACTTTTTGAAGAACCATCGTACTGTTTTCCACAATGGCTGTACCATATTACATTCCTACCAGCAATGTAAAGAAGCTTCAATTTCTCCATATCTTTGCCAGCATTTGTTATTTTTCATTTTTTTTTAACAATGGCCATCCTAATGGGTTTGAGGTAATACCTAGTTTTGACTTACATTTCCCTAATGATTAGTGATGTCGAGCACCTTTTCATGTGTTTATTGGCCATTTACATGTCTTCTTTGGGGAAATATCTGTTTAAGTCCTTTGCCATTTTTTAATTGGGTGGTTTTTTGTTGTTGAGTTTCAGAAGTTCTTCGTATATTCTGAATATTACTCTCTTATCAGATAGATGATTTGCAAATATTTTCCCTCATTCTGTAGGTTGTCTTTTCACTCTCTTAACAGTGTCCTTTGATATACAAATATTTTAAATTTGGATGAAGTTGAATTTATCTATTTTTTTCTTTTGTTGCCTGTGATTTTGTTGTCATAGCCAAGAAAGCATTGCCAAATCCAGCTCAAAGGATTTTACCAAAGGTCGTGAAGATCCTGATTCTGTATTCTCTAAGGGTTTTATTGTTTTAGCTCTTATGTCTTCAATCCATTTTTTTTGTAAAAAAAAAAAAAAAAAAATAACAGTTTCATTTAAGTCGCTAAGATTAAGGTCTGAGTATTTTTCTTCGGAATTACAGATCTTCTGGGTTGGCAGGAATATGAAAGCTCATCCTGCCCAGCAGCCCTTCTGATGTGGATCCCCCTAAGTCGATCAGCCTTCTGGGTTGATTCAGAGTCAGCCATCACATTTTTAATGTGTAAGGATGGAGTGATCATTTTTTAGTTTGAGAATTTAAATGTGCTTTCTCTTTACGTAAGGAAAATTTGGCCTATTTTGACTTCCAGTATTTTTCTCAAAATTTTAAAGAATAAAACAAAGGGATTCCTGAATATAACATCCTCCTTTCTTTTCTGACTTGTTTCTACCTGGATTCTGAGGTTTGGCTTCTGCGGTTGTTGACATGACATCATTCTTTTTTTTTTCGTGAATAAAGATGCTGTAGGTTTTTGAAATGAGAAATAGAAGATCATTGTTGGAGCAGATGAAGAAAAGTTGAGTCACTTATTTACAAAATGCTTTTCTCTCTGTGAAAACCAGCATTGGCTACCTAAATTAATAGCTTAGTTTAGAAATCAGCCTTTTCATACCATGGGTATTCAAATTCAACAACTTGGATAGAAATATAGTGAAGAGAACAGAGTATTCTGAATGTCAATTCCAAGAATTCTAACTATACTTTCCATCCATTTTCATCAAACCCTTGGATTCCAAATGTCTTTATCCTTTCACAGTTTTTTTCTCCCTCTTTTATTTCCATATTGAAATGTTTGGAAACCCTTACTTTATGAAAAAAGATTAAAAATAATGAAACTGTTTCATCAACAGTGTATATGCTAATGAACATTGACCTTCCAAGTTAGTCAACTTGGGAACTTAGACAATGATCCCAGTCTTGTCCTTGCTAAAAATAGCTCAAAAAATTGTTTGAGAACTAGTTTACCAGCCACATGTGCTATTCCGTTGATCATGGGTCTAAATCTGCTGTTGTTGACCTTGTTTCACATTAGGATCGCTTAGCTTTAAAAATATGATGTCCAGGCCTCCCCCCTAGAAATTCTAATTAATTGGTACGGGCTTTGATTGATTTTGAGTTAATTTTTGCATGTGGTATAAGGAAAGGGATCAAGTTCACCCTTTTGCATGTGGACATCCAGTTTTCCCAGTACTATTTTTGGAAAGGATGGTCCTTTTTTAACATTGAACCGTCTTGGCACCCTTGTCAAAATCATTGATCATATATGGATGGGCTCTTTATTGTATTCCATGGGTCTATTGTATTCCATTGTGTCTGTAAGCCAGTACCATACTGCTTTGATTACTTTAGCTTTGTAGTAAGTTTTGAAATCAGGAAGTGTGAGTCTTCCAACTTTGTTCTTTTTCAAAACTGTTTTGCCTATTTGGGGCCCCTTAATATTCCACATGAATTTTGAGATGTGTTTTTCTATTTCTGCAACAACAAAAGGTCATTGGGATTTTAATAGGAATTCTATAGAATCTGTAGATCTCTTTGGGTAATATTCTCATCTCAACAGTATTAAGTCTTTTGATCCATGAACACAGAATGTCTTTCCCTTTATTTATGTTTTCTTTGATTTCTTTCAGCAATGCTTTGAATTTTCAGTGTACAAGTCTTTTACTTCCTTAAATAAACTTATTCTAAGTATTTTATTCTTTTTGATGCTATTAAAAATGGAATTTCTATTAATTTCCTTTTTGATTGTCGATTGTCAGTATATAAAAATGCAACTTTTTTGTGTGTTTTTGTATCCTGCAATATTGCTGAATTCACTAATAGGTTCTAACAGGTGTATGTGTTTGTGTGTGTGTAATCTTAAGGGTTTTCTACATAGAAGATCATGTCATCTGTGAACAGAGATAATTTTACTTCTTCCTTTCCAATTTGGATGCATTTTATTGCTTTGTCTTACCCTAATTGCTGTAGCTATAACTTCAAATACTATGGTGAATAGAAGTGATATAAGCTGGCATTCTTGACTTGTTCCTGATCTTGGAGAAAAAGTTTTTAGTCTTTCACCACTGAGTATGATGGTAGCTGTGGGTTTTTCATACATGGCCTCTATCACTATGAGATTTCCTTCTATTCCTAGTGTGTTGAGTGTTTTTATTATGAAAATGTGTTGGCATCTGTCAAATGCATTTTCTGTATCAACTGAAATGATTATGTGGGTTTTTTTCCTTCATGCTATTAATGTGGTACATTACATTGTTTCATTTTTCATATATTGAGCCATCCTTGCATTCCAGAAATAAATCTCACTTGGTTATAATGTATAATCCTTTGAAATTTGCTACTGACTTTGATTTGCTAGTATTTTTTTAAGAGACAGAGTCTTGCTACATTACCCAGGCCAGAGCGTAGTGGCTACTCACAGATCTGATCATAGTGTACTACAGTATTAAACTCCTGGGCTCAAGCAATACCCCTGCCTCAGCCTCCCAAGTAGCTGGGACTACAGGTGTGCATCACCACACTAGACTAATAAAAAACATTTTTTTTTATAGAGGCAGGGCCTTGCAATGTTGCCCAGGCTGGTCTCAAACTCCTGGCCTCAAGTGATTCTCTCACCTTGGCCTCCCAAAGTGCTGGGATTATAATCATGAGCCTCTTGTATTACTTTTTAATTGACAAATAATTATATATATTCATGGGGTACATAGTGATGTTTCAATACATATAATGTATAGTGATCAGATCAGGGTAATTAGCATATCCATTATCTCAAACATTTATTATTTCTTTGTGCTGGGATCATTCAAAATCTTCCTTCTACCTATTTGAAACTATATGTTATTGTTAACTGTAGTCATCCTACAGTGCCATAGAACACTAGAACTTATTCCACCATCTAGCTATAATTTTGTATGTTTTAGAAAATCTCTCCCTATCCCTTCCTTCCCCCTACTCTTCCTGTTCTCCATATCCTCTGTTCTACTTTTAACTTTTATGAGATCAACTTTTTTCAGCTTCCACATATGGAGTGAGAATAGTGGTGTTTAACTTTCTGTTCCTGGCTTATTTCACTTAAGAAATGTTCTCCCAATTCCATCCATATTGCTGCAAATGACAGGATTCATTCTTTTTTATGGCTGAATAGTATTCTATTGTGTATATATACCATATTTTATTTATCCATTTATCTTTTGTTGGACACCTAGACTGATTCCATATCTTGGTTATTGTGAATAGTGCTGCAATAAACATGGCATGCAGATGGCTCTTCAATATACTGATTCCCTTTTCCTTGAATAAATGCCCAGTAGTAGGAGTGCTGGATCACAGAATAAATAATTCTAATTTTAGTTTTTTGAGGAACCTCCCTACTATTTATAATGGCTGTACTTGTTTACATTCTCACCAACAATGTATAAGAGTTCCCTTTTCTCTGTATCCTCATCATCATTTGTTATTTTTTGTCTTTTTGATAATAGTCATCCTAACTGGGGTGACATGATATCTCATTATTGTTTTGACTTGCATTTCCCTATGATTAGTGATGTTGATCATTTTTTCATATATTTGTTGGACATTTGTATGTTGTCTTTTCAGAAATATCTGTTCAGATCATTTTCCCATTTTCTAAATTGGATTGTTTTTTGCTGTTGAGATGTTTGAGTTCTTTGTATATTCCATATATTTATACCCTATCAAATGAATAGTAGTTTGCAAATATTTTCTCCCATTCCATAGGTTGTCTTTTTACTCTGTTAATTATTACCTTGGCTGTGCAGAAGTTTTGCAGTTTGATATAATTCCATTTGTTTATTTTTGCATTTGTTGCTTGTGCTTTTGAGATTCATAAAAATCTTTTCCCAGAACAACATCCTGAAGCATTTCCCTTATGTTTTCCTTCTAGTAGTTTTATTGTTTTGGGTCTTAAATTTAGATTCTTTGATACACTTTGAGTTCATTTTTTTGTATAGAGGGAGGAGGTAGGAGTCTAGTTACATTTGTCTACATATGAATATCCAGTTTCCCCAGCACTATTTATTGATGAGAGTGTCCTTTCCCCAATGAGTAGTCTCAGCACCTTTATCAAAAATCAGTTGGCTATAAACATGTGAATTATTTTCTGGGTTCTCTGTTCTGTTCCATTGGTCTATATATGTGTCTGTTTTTATGCCAGTGCCATGTTGTTTGAGTTACTACAGCTTTGTAGTATATTTTGAAGTCAAGTAGTGTGATGCTTTGAGCTTTGCTCCTTTTGCTCAGGATTGCTTTGTCTCTTCAAGGTTTTTTGTGGCTTCATACAAATTTTAGGACTTTCTTTTCTATATCTGTGAAGAATATCATTGATATTTTGATAGGGATTGTATTGAATCTGTAGATTGCCTTGGGTAGTATTGTTATTTTAATAATAATTCTTCCCATCCATGAGTGTGAGATGTCTTTCCATTTGTTTGTATCTGCTTCAATTTCTTTCATCAGTATTCTGTAGTTTTCCTTACAGAGGTCTTTCATTTCCTTGGTTAAATTTATTCCTAGGTTTTTTTTTTTTTTTTTTGAGACAAAGTCTCACTCTGTTGCCCGGGCTAGAGTGCCATGGTGTCAGCCTAGCTCACAGCAACCTCAAACTCCTGGGCTCAAGCGATCCTCCTGCCTCAGCCTCCCGAGTAGCTGGGACTACAGGCATGCGCCACTGTGCCCGGCTAATTTCTCTATATATTTTTAGTTGTCTGATTAATTTCTTTTTATTTTTAGTAGAGATGGGGTCTCGCTCTTGCTCATGCTGGTCTTGAACTCCTGAGCTCAAACGATCCGCCCGCCTCGGTCTCCCAGAGTGCTAGGATTACAGGTGTGAGCCACCGCACCTGGCCTATTCCTAGGTATTTTTTTGGTAATGACTTCACTGAATTCATTTATCTATTCTAAGAGGATTTTTTGGTAGAGTTTTTAGGGTTTTCTGTATATAAGATCATGTTGTCTGGAAATAGGGACAATTTGACTTCCTTTCCAACTTGAATGCCCTTTATTTCCTTCTCTTGCCTAATTGCTTTGGCTATGTTGAATAAGAGTGATGACAGTGGGCATCCTTGTCTTGTTCCAGTTCCCATTCAGCAAGATGTTATCTGTCGGTTTGTCACGTATGGCCTTTATTATGTTCAGGTACTTTCCTTCTATACCCAATTTCTTGAGAGTTTTTATCATAAAGGGATATTGAATTTTATCAAATGCCTTTTCTCCATGTATTGAGACAATCAAATGGCTTTTTTCATTTTTATTGATGCTATGTATGATGTTTATTGATTTGTATATGTTGAATAATCCTTGCATTCCTAGGATAAAGCCAACTTAATTACAGTGTATCATCTCTTTTAGGTGTTGTTGGATTTGGTTTGCTATTATTTTCTTGAAGATTTTTGCATCTATGTTCATCAGAGATATTAGCCTATAATTTTCTTTTTTTGTTGTGTCCCCAGCTGTTTTTCATATGAGGGTTATGCTGGCCTCATTGATTGAGTTAGGAAAAATTCCCTCTGCTTCAATTTTTTGAAATAGTTTGAGAAGAATTGGTATTAATTCTTCTTTAAAGGTTTGATAGAATTTAGTAGTGAAGCCATCCAGTCCTGGACTTTTCTTTGATGGGAGACTTTTTATTACTGATTCAATCTCATTACTTGTTATTGGTCTGTTCAGGTTTTAAATGTCATCTTGGTTCAATCTTGGCATAATGTATGTGCCCAGGAATTTATCAATTTCGTCTGTTTTTTAATTTATTGGGGTATTTTTTTTTACAGTAGTCTCTAATGATCCTTTGTATTTTTGTGATGTCTGTGCTATCTCCTTTTTTGTTTCTGATTTTATTTATTTGAGTCTTCTCTTTTTTTCTTAGTCTAACTAATCTTTTTTTGATTTCTTTTATCTTTTCAAAAACCAACTTTTTGTTTTGTTGATCTTTTGAACTTTTTTTAATCTCAATTTCATTTATTTCTGCTCTGATCTTTATTCTTTCTTTCCTTCTACTAATTTTGGGATGGTTTGTTCTTTACTAGTTCTTGGAAGTACATTGTTGGGTCATTTATTTGGAGTCTATTTTTTTGATATAGGTGTTTATTGCTATAAATTTCCCTCTTAGTACTGCTTTTGGTATTCCAAATATTCTGGTATGTAGTGTTTCCATTTTTGTTTGCTTCAAGAAATTTTAAAATTTCATAATTTCTTCCTTCACTCATTGGTCATTCAGGAGCATGTTGTTTAATTTCTATGTTTTTATATAATTTCAAGTCTTTCTCTTGTTATTGATGTCTAGTTTTATTCCATTGTGATTAGATAAGATACTTGATGTGATTTTAATTTTTTAAAAATATTTTGAGTCTTATTTTACATCCTAACATCCGGTCAATTCTGGAAAATGTTCTATGTGCTGATGAAAATAATGTGTATTCTGAAGCTGTTGGGTGAATTGTTCTATAAATGCCTGTTAGGTCCACTTGGTCTCTGGTGCAGTTTAATCTGATATTTCTTTCTTTTTTTTTTAATCTGATATTTCTTTGTTGACTTTCTGTCTAGATGATCTGTCCAATGCTGAAAGTAAGGAGTTGAAGTCCCCATCTATTATTGTATTGGAGTCTATCTCTCTCTTTAGATCTAATAACATTTGCTTTATATATTTGAGTGCTCTGATGTTGGGTACACATATATTTATAATTGTTGTATTCCCCTGCTTAATCAATCACTTTATTATATATGTCCTCTTTGTCTTTTTTTTTTTTCACAGCTTTTGACTTGCAGTGTGTTTTATCTGATATAAGTATAGCTATTCCTGCTTGCTTTTGGTTTCTATCTTCATGGAATATCTTTTTCCATTCCTTTACTTTCAGTCTCTATGTGTCTTTACATGTGAAGTGAGTTTCTTATAGGCAACATATAGTTAATTGGGCCTTTTTTAAAATCCATTCAGCCAGTCTATATCTTTTAAATGGGGAATTTAATCCATTTACATTCCAGCTTATTAATTGATAGGTAAGAACTTACTCCTGTCATTTTATTGTTTTCTGGTTGTTTTTTTAATCCTTTGTTACTTCCTCTCTTGTTGTTTTTTGCAGGTGTGTCTATTTCTGTAGTGACAAGGTTTGATTCCTCTCTCTTATTCCATTGCGTATCTGCTCTACCAGTGAGTTTTATAGTTCTACATGTTTTCATGATGGTGGGTATCATTTCATTTCCAAATGCAAGACTCCCTTGAGTACTATTTGTAGAGCCTATCTAGTGGTGATGAATTCCGTTAGTTTTTGCTTGTCTGTGAAAGACTTTATTTTTCCTTTGTTTCTGAAGGATAGCTTTACTGAATATGATATTCTTGGTCAGCAGTTTGTTTTTTTTTTCCTTCTCTCAGTACTTTGACTATATCATTCCATTCTCTCCTGGTCTGTAAGGTTTCTGCTGAGAAATCTACTGTTAGTCTAATGGGGATTCCCTTATATATGAATTGACACTTTTGCTACTTTTAGAATTCTTTCTTTGTCCTTAACTTTTGACAATTTGACTATACGGTGACTCAGAGAGAACCTGTTTAGGTTTAATCTATTTGGGGTTTTTTGAGCTTCCTGGACCTGGATATCCATCTTGCTCCCGAGAGCTGGGACGTTTTCTAGTATTATTTTATTAAATATGTTTCCTCACCTTTTTCCTTCTTCTTCTGGAATGCCCATTTTTTTCTATATGTATACATATTTTTTTTCACTTAATGCTGTCCAATAAATCCTGTAGGCTTTCTTCATTGTTTTTTATTCCTTATCCTTTTTTTTTCTTTTTTTTGGCCTGTCTGGGTTATTTCAAAAGACCTGTCTTCAATTTCAAGAGTTCTTTCTTCTGCTTGGTCTAGTCTGTTCTTGAAGCTCTCAATTGCATTTTTTTTACTTCATTCATTGAATTATTCAGCTCTAGGGTTTTTATTTGCTTATTTTTTATTCTGTCTATGTCTTTATTGAATTTCTCATTCAAATTATAAATTGTTTTCCTGATTTTGTTCAATTGTCTATCTGTATTCTCTCGTATCTCATTGAGTTTCCTTAAGATTATTATTTTGAATTTTGGGGGGGAATATTTCAATATTTTCTTTTTATTGGGGTCTGATACTAGAGAATCAGTGGGGTGTTTTTTGTTTTTGGTTTTTTGAGACATCGTGTTTCCTTGCTTCTTCATGGTTGATGTGTCCCTATGTTGATTTCTGTACATCTGGTGGAGAAGTCACCTCTTCCAATTTTATGGAGTAGGTTTCATAGGGAAAGACTTATTCATAAGAATGCATCTTGGGGGTAATTAGTTTGGTGGGGTGTACTGGCCTTGCTACTAGGTCTCCATTTAGTTTCTTCAGCTGTAATCTACACTAGTAGCATTTCCAAGTTTCTCAGTGGCCAGGACCAAGACAGTTTTTGGTAATGGTGGTGTGGCTTTGCTGGGGATAGGCTCACTGGGCTGTTTCTCAGGTTGGGAGCAAATGCATACACGCAGTAGGTGAGCCAACTTAGTGTCTGACTTGCTAGGGTTGAGGCCATGGGGCTTTTACTGTGGCCAGGAGCATGGACACACAGCTGCTTGGCCAGCCTGGGAGCATGCCTGCCAGGGATGTCCATAAGGCTGCTTTTCAGGCCTTCAATGTGGGTGCAAGGATGCTCGGCTACCTGAGGGGGTGTGTCTGTTGGGGGTCCCACAAGGCTTTTCCCCAAGTCTAGGACATAGCTACATGAATGCTTGGCTGTCCTGGGGGTGTGACTGCTGGGGGCAGGTACAGAGCTATTTCTCAGGCCTGTGACACAGTTATACAGCTACTTAGCCAGCCTGGGGGCATTGCTGTTGGGGGTGGCCCAGAGGGCTGTTTTGTAGGCCTGGGATACAGACACGGGGCTACTCAGCCCACCTTGGGACATGTTCATGAGAAGTAGCCTATGGGGCTATTTTTGGGGTCTGAGATGTGGGAATATAGCTGCTCTGCTGCCCCAGGGTGAGTCAGCTGAGGGTGGTCCAAGAGGTTGCTTCTCAGGTCTGGAGCACCAGTGCATAGCTGCTTGGTGGGCTCAGGGGTGTGCTTGCAAGGAGCAGCCTAAGAGGCTGTTTCTCAGGCCCAGTATGCAGGCACATCGCTGCTTGGCCATCCTGGGGCATGTCTGTCAGGGGTAGTCCACAGGACAGTTTCTTAGGTCCAGGATGTGGGCTCTTGGCTGCTTGGATGTCCTGGAGGCATGCCCACTAGGGACAGCCTGCAGGACTGTGATTCTCAGGCCATCGTGTAGGCCAGGGGTATGTCTGCAGGGGGTGGGGCACTATGGGGCTGTTTCTCAGGTCCTGAGTGCAGGTACACAGCTGCTTTGCTGGCCTGGGTGTACTAGCTGTTTGGAAGTTCAGGGGCCTCTGCTGCTTGGGGAAGGGTGCTCTGCAATTTGGTTCAGGGTAGGTTCGCCTGAGGTAGGACTGCCAGACCAAGTCTCTGGAAGTGCAGCAGAAAGGATTGGTTTCTCTGCTGTGTGGGACCAGAGTCACAGTCGATATGCCCTGCTCCCATGCAGCTGGGGTTGTGGCATTCAGCCATCTCTGTGGCTTGAGGGAATGAAGAGGGAGCCCAGTGCTGGAGAGGTGCAATGGCTGTTGGCCCCCAGAGCTAGGGGAAAAAGTTTATTGGCACTGCCCCAGCCCCGTTGATCACCAGTTCTCCTAACTCCTATATAAACACGTGGTCTGTATCCCCCATGGTAGCAAACGCTGTCAGTGCCTCACCCTCTGCCTGTACTGTTTAGTTATGCTACCAGAGTTTAAATATCGGCACCTTCATATCCTTGCCTGAAGGCTTTCTCTGGATACCTGAGCCTACTCTGCCATATCTGCTTACAGCTGGCTGGAAATACCCCAGGGAATGAATTCCTCTGGGAGCAGCTCTTAACAAATGTATGACACGAGTTGGTGTATAAGTACCTGGTACCTTTTGCTGTGGGCAGGGGGAGAGAGAATCCTGAGGAGTATTTTTTACACCGTTACTGAGCATTCCCTGGCGGGATTAAGGTCCAGGTGCACACGGTGGTCACACTGTTTATGGGTGTCCCTCTCTTCCCTATCTCTCTTCCCCACCCTCCCACTCCTCAGGCCACCTCACAAATAAACCGATGGCACCCAAATCCTCATCTCAGGGACTGCTGCTGGGAAACCCAAACAAAGACACTCATTTTGGCCTTACCCTTCATATTTACTCTACTGAGAACTTCCGTGCATGTACACATGTCTTTTCTCGAATGAGGTAGACATGTCCTCTAGATCTTGGCACTCCCCTCCACCTCCATGATAATATTTAGCATGGGGTTGGGTGAGGCAGGTGTTCTGAACAAACCCGCCTAACTGACTTGCCAGGCTTTGTTCCATTGACTTCTGATGGTAGAAGGCAAACCTAGTCGTTTTGTGCACAGTGGTCCACTGGAAACACTACGATTGCAGTGCAAGGTAAGAGCCTTAACAGGTAGCCCTGTCAAGACATAAGTGGGAAAAGGTCCTGAAAGCATTATCTCGAGGATTATTTGTAAGTCCAGGTTTTAGACCATCTAAAGAAAAGTTAGGACCTGGATGTGTATTTGATGATTTTGATCAACTGAGTGTTCAATCTGAATTCCTGAAACCATCATGAAGCAGTGCAGAGACTGAAAACATTGGCTCCTTTGCTTTGGTTAAAAGGACTAAGGTAAAATACATGCCTTTTGTAGGCAAATTAACCATGATAGAAGTGGGAAAAGGACTAATGTTTATTTTAAAAATTGACTATGTAGAGGCTTTGGAGAAAGGATGAGCTTAAAGAAAGGTGACTTCTGCAGCTGAGTGGGGGATCTCTACAACTATAGCACTCTTCTAACCGTATTTTTATTCCCCCAGCTCAATTTGTGAATTGCCATCAGAGCCCTAAATCTCTCTTTCTCTCTCTCTCCCCCTCACCCCAACCCCTGCTCAATAAACTTCCATTACTCCCCATCGCTTACCAAATCAAGTCACATTCCTTCACCTGGGATTCAAGCAGCTTCATGACTTGGTCCTAACCTACCTTTTTCAATCACGTTTCTCATTGTTTCCCTTCCTGTACTATGTGCTTATCAATGTTAACTTCCCACTATGCCTGACTTTGAACTGCCCGTCCCCCCGCGTTCCCGTCCGTTCCCAATGCCTATCTACATTTTCAACATCGCTTATTCCAGGGAGACTTCATCCCTCAACATCCTGCCCCCTACCACACCTCAGCCTCCTCCCACCACTGCAAGCCTCTCAAAGCTAGAAATTATCTTTCTCTTCTGAACATAAGTAGTATTTTATCTCTACTTTCATAACACCCTTTTGACCTGGTATTATAGTTTTTGTATATAGTGTGTTTCTCAGATTTTTCTCTATGTGCAATCATATAGTCTGCAAATAAAGAAAAATTTATTTTTTTTCTTGTCTAGTCATTATCCCTTTCCTTGGCCAAGACTCTTAGCTGCTTATAACAATTTAAACAAAAAATCGTTTATTAAAAATTATTAAATTAGGTCACGAAATCCATAGGAGTGTTGAACTTGGATGCTATATATTAATAGCAAGGAAAACGCACAATCCATCACTTCTGCCACTCAATATTTATGACACTAAGGACTAGATGCCAGAAAATGGGTCACAGAAGCCCTGAAAGAACCAGATGCCACCACCATGAGACTTGCCAAAAGATCCAGTCTCCCCATGTGCCAGTCCTGCCACATACTGCGCTCAGCTGCATTTGCCCGATGAAACCTAGGCGGACTCCTGCAGACCAGGAAGTCTTGCAGATAGTTGAGCTTTCAGCCTCTCTGATACAGGAAAATAAGAACTGGAATGGGCAGAGTGAGCCTTTGCAAATTATCTGCCACATCTCTCTCTTTTTTAAGACAAGTTCTCACTCTGTCACCCAGGCTACAATGCAGTCGTGTCGTCACAGTCACTGTAGCTTCGAACTCCTGGGCTCAAGCGATCCTCCCACCTCAGCCTCCGGAGCAGCTGGGACTACAGGTGTACACCACCATGCCCGGCTAATTTCTAGTTTTTAATTTTTTGTAAAGACAGAATCTCAACCGTGTTGCTCAGGCTGGTCTCAGCCTCCTGACCTCAAGTAATCTTCCCGCCTTGGCATCCCAGAGTGCTGAGGTTACAGGCGTGAGCCACCGCACCCAGGCACCTCTTTTCTTTTTCTTACGTGTACCGGCAGCTCCAGAAACACTGAGTGGAAGTGCTAGCGAGCATTCTGTCCTTGTTTCTGGCATCGATTAGAATGCTTCAAAATAAGGTTCACAATCAAATGTGATATTTGCTAGAAACTTATGGTAGATACCATTAATCAGATTAAGAAGTTTCCCTTCCACTAGTTTTTAAGGATTTTTTTTGTTTTATTTTAAAGATCACAAATGGATGTCAAATAGCTTTCCTTAATAATATATCTGTTAATGTTGTGGATTTTATTAACAGATTTTTTTAAATGTTGAACCATCTTTGGGATAAATGGTACTTGGTCATTATATTTTTGATTTATGGTTTACATTGCCTTGTTGGTTGCTAATTTTTAAAAAAAAGACTTAGAATTTATATAGAATAAAATCCACACATTTTAAGTATACTATAAAATGAGTTTTGACAAATGTTTACACCTAAGTAACAACCGTGAGGATACAGAAGATTTTATCACCCCAAATGTCCCCTGTGTACCTTTCATGTCAACCCCCACTCTACCCTCACCCCACTGTTGCCCCTGGCAACCAGCAACCTACTTTCAATCACTATGGATGAAATTTCTTTCCTACAGTGTCATATAAATGTAACTATAGAGCATTTACTCTTTCGTGCCTGGCTTTTTTCACTCGGCACGTTTCAAGATTCATATATATTGTTGCATATATCAGTTTACTAGTTTACTTCATTTTATTGCTAAGAAGTATCCTATTAAATGAATATGCCACATGTTTATCCATTCCACCATGGGTGGAAACTGGAGTTGTTTCCAGTTTGGGGCTGTTGTGAATAGTGCTGCTATGATAGTGCTCCTATACAAGTCATATGTATGTATGTTTTCAATTCTCTCAGGTAAATACCTGGGAGTGGAATTGATGGGTTATATCTGTGGTCCCCAGTCCCTAGGCCACAGAATCTGCATGGCCTGTCAGGAACCGGGCTGCACAGCAGGAGGTGAGCAGCGGGCAAGCCAAGCTTTATATTTACAGCTGATTCTCATAGGAACTTGAATCCTACTATAAACCGTATATAGGAGGGATGTAGGTTGCACGCTCCTTATGAGAATCTAATGCCTGATGATCTGAAGTGGAGCTGGGGTGGTGATACTAGCGCTGGGGAGTGGCTGCAAATACAGATTATCATTAGCAGAGAAGTTTGACTGCACAATAAATGTAATGCGCTTGAATCATCCGGAAACCACCCCCATCCCAGGTCCGTGGAAAAATCGTCTTCCATGAAACTGGTCCCTGGTGCCAAAAAGGTTGGAGATCGCTGGGTTATATGATAAGTGTACAGTCCTTCAGTATTCATGGGGGATTGGTTCTAGGACCCCCCACGCATACCAAATTCTCACAAGCTCTCGTTTCTCAGTGGGCCCTGCAAAATCCACATATAGGAAAAGTTGGCCCCCCATATAAGTGGGTTTTGTATCCTGCCAACATGTATTTTCCATCTTTTGTTTGGTTGAAAAAAATCTGTGCATAGTGGAACTCTTGCAGTTCAAACCTATGATATTCAAGGGTCAGCTATATATTTAACTTCAGAAGAAACTGCAAAACTGTTTGCCAAAGTGGTTGTACCATCTTGCATTCCCTCTAACAATGTATGAGAGTTCCAGTGATTTCAGATCTTTACCAACACTAAGCATTGTCAATCTTTTTAATTTTAGCCATTCTAGTGGGTGTATAATGGTATCTCATTATAATTTCAATTTGCATTTCCTTGATGACCAATGACCCGAAACATCTTTTCGTATGCTTTGTAGCATGTATCTTCTTTGGTGAATGTCTACTAAAATCTTTTGCCCTTTTTAAATTGGACTGTCTCTTATTAATCTAGTTACAAATCCACTTTCAGATATAGGTATGGTGACTATTTTCTCCTAGTCTGCAACTTGACTTTCATTTTCTTGAGTGTCTTTCAAAGAGTAGAATTTTTAAATATTAGCAAAGTCTAAGTGATTTTTTTCTTTTACGGTTAATGCTTTTTATGTCCTAAGAAGTCATTGCCTACCCCAAAGTCACAAAGATTTTCTTCTATGTATTTTCCAAAATTTTTATAATTTTACTTTTCATAGGCAGGTATATAATCCATTTCAAGTTTTTTTTGTGCGTGTGTATAGCATAAAGCAAAGGTTGTGGCTTGATAGATACATAGGTAGGTAGATGGTAGACACAGACAGACAGACACGTCTAATTTTTCCAGTAACACTTTCAAAAGACTATTTCCTATTGAATTACCTTGGCCCCTTTGTGGAGAATCAATCGACCATATATGTGTTTGTCTCTTTCTGGACTTTCTATTCTGTTGCATTGATCTATATGTCTATTCTTTTAATAACACACTATCTTCACTACTGTTGCTTTATAAAAAGTCTTTAAGTCATGTAAATCTTCCAACTTTATTCCTCTTCTTCCAAATTGTTTATTCTAGTTCCTTTGTATTTTCATATAAATTTTAGAATGAGTCTGTGTCAATTTAAAAAAATAACAAAAAACACCTGCTTGGATTTCAACTGAGATTGTGTTAAATCTACAGAACAATTTGGGGAGAACAAAATTGAGTCATTTGATCCATGAACACAATATATATCTCCACTTATTTAGAGCTTCTCTAATATCTGGCAATGTTTTATATTTTTTCATATATAGTTCTTG
>NW_012154174.1:1390073-1392240 GCF_000956105.1 Propithecus coquereli
TTCTGTTGCATTGATCTATATGTCTATTCTTTTAATAACACACTATCTTCACTACTGTTGCTTTATAAAAAGTCTTTAAGTCATGTAAATCTTCCAACTTTATTCCTCTTCTTCCAAATTGTTTATTCTAGTTCCTTTGTATTTTCATATAAATTTTAGAATGAGTCTGTGTCAATTTAAAAAAATAACAAAAAACACCTGCTTGGATTTCAACTGAGATTGTGTTAAATCTACAGAACAATTTGGGGAGAACAAAATTGAGTCATTTGATCCATGAACACAATATATATCTCCACTTATTTAGAGCTTCTCTAATATCTGGCAATGTTTTATATTTTTTCATATATAGTTCTTGCCCTGTATGCCTTTTGTTTCTTTTTCTTATGTAATTGCACTAACTAGGATTTCCAGTATGATTTTAAATAGGAGTGGGGGAAAGCAGACATCGTTGCCTTATTCCAAACATAGGGAGAAAGCATTCAGTCTTTTGCCATTTAAATATGATGTAAAGGTTTTGTAAATGCCTTTTGTCAAGTTAAGGAAATTTCTGTCCTTGCTATTTTTTTCTTAAATCATGATTGGTATTCAATTTTGTCAAATGCTCTATCTGCTTCTGTTGAAGTGATCAGATATTTTTTTTCTCCTTTATTTTGGTACTATGGTAAATTACATAGGTTCAATTTTGAATGTAAAACCAATTTTGTATTCCTGAGATAAACATAACTTGATCTCTATTTATTGTTGGATTGGACTTGCTAATATTGTATTTTATTTATTTTTTAGAAATGGGGTCTCACTCTGTTGCCCAGGCTGGAGTGCAGTGGTGTGATCATAGCTCACTGTCAGCTCAAACTCCTGGGCTCAAGTGATCCTCCAGCCTCTGCCTCCCAAGTAGCTAGGACTACAGGTATGCACCACCATGCCTGGGTATAAAATTTTTTGTAGAGTTGGGGTCTCACTATGTTGCCCAAGCTAGTCCGAAACTCCTAGGCTCAAGCAATCCTCCCACTCAGCCTCCCAAATGCAGGGATTACGGGTGTAAACCACCGTGCCCTGCCAGACTTGCTAATATTTTATTAAGGTACTTTGCATCTGTCCGTGGTCATGAGAGAGACTGGTAGTTTTTTTCCTTTAAATGCCTTTGTCTGATTTTGGTATCAGGGTAATGCTCATCTCTTAAAATGAATGGGAAACTTTCCACCCTCTATTTTCTGAAGCAGTTTGTGTAGGATTGGTATTTTCCCTTATAGAGTTGATAAAATTCACCAGTGAAGCCATCTAGGCTTCAACTTAGCTTCGTGGTAATATTCTTAATTAATAATTCAACTTTTTTTACTTGATATGGGGCTATTCAGACTTTGTTTCTTCTTTAATAAATTTTGGTTATTTGTCTCTTTCAAGAAATTTACCTATTTCATATAAGTTGTCAAATTTCTTGGTATAAAGATGTTAATATTCCATTATTACTCTTTTAATGTCTGTAGAATCTATAGTAATGACCTCTTTTTCATGCCTGATATTAGCAATTTGTTTCTTCTCTATTTGTTCCTTACCAGTTCAGTTAGAGGTTTAATTAACAATTGCATCAATCTATTCAAGAAATCAGCTTTTGTTGTAGTCCCAGTTACTCAGGAGGCTGAGATGGGAGGACTGCTTGAGCCCAGGAGTTCAAGGTTACAGTGAGCTACTGGCCACTGCACTCCAGCCTATGTGACAGAGTGAGATGCTTGTCTCAAAAAATAAAAATAAAAAAAAAATTAAAAAGGAAATCAACTTTTGGTTTCATTGAATTTCTATTTCTATCTAGTTTGCCTATTTTCTATTTCTTTCATTTATGCTCTAAACTTTGTTACCATCCTTTTGCTTACTTTGGGTTTAATTTGATCTTTTTTTTAGCTTTTTGAAAAACAGCTTTATTGAGATATAATTCATATACCACACAACTCACTAACTTAATGTATACAGTTCAGTGGCTTTTAGTATCAATATAATCACAGAATTCTACATCCATTATCACAATTTTGAAACATTTTCATTACCCCCCAAAGAAACCTTACATCCCTTAGCTATTATCTCCCAGTTTCCCCTCCCTACCCACCCCCTCCACTCCCAGGTAACCATTAACTACTTTCTATCTCTATAGATTTGCCTGTTATGGGCATCTCAT
>NW_012154174.1:1392530-1397098 GCF_000956105.1 Propithecus coquereli
CTAGTGAGTGCTTTCATTGTCTTCCATATCCATTTCATAATTTCCATTCTGGTATCTGAAGCGCATTCTTCAGTAGATTCTTTGGGAAGGGATTTATAGGAACAGTATTTTCTGAGTTCCTGCATGTCGATACATTTGTGCCATTTACATATAAAGGTTAGTTATGCTGGATATAACATCCTTCGTTCATATTTTCTTTCTTTGACTATCTTAAATATGTTAATCCATTTTCTTCTGGGAATAAAGTGTTGCTGTGAGCATCTGATGATAATCCGATTTTCTCTCTTTTTAAATAAAGTCATATGTTCTTTTCCTCTAAATCCCCAGAGGATTTTCCTCCTCTTTAAAATCTGGTAATTTTACCAGGATCGATATTCTGACTCAGTATTCTCAGGTATACAGTGTGCTCTTCAATATGTAGTCTTAAATATTTTTCTTTGAGGAACATTAAGGGGGTCCAAATGTTTTTGTTACATGGATAGCTTTTATAATGCTTAAGTCAGGGTTATTAGTGTGCCCATCACCCGAATAGTGTTCATTGTACCTGTTAGGTAGGTTTTTACCTCTCCCTTCATTCTCCCCCTCGATTTCCAATGACATTTACTTCTCTCTGTTCCCATGTGTGCTCATTGATTAGTTCCGAATTATTGCAGAGTACCTGTGGTGTTTGTTTTTCCATTCTTTAGCTACTTCACTTAGGATAACGCTCTCCAGTTCCATCCAGATTGCTGCAAAAGACATTAATTTATTTCTTTTTATGACTGAGTAGTACTCCATGGTATATCTATATATACCACATTTTGTTAATCCACTCCTGAATTGATGAGCACCTAGGTTGATTCCACATCTTTGCAATTGCGAATTGTGCTACAATAAACATAGAGTGCATGTGTCTTTTTGATATAATGACTTTTCCTTTGAGTAGATACCCAGTAGTGGGATTGCTGGATCAAATGGTAGGTCTACTTTTAGTTCTTTGAGGAATCGCCATACTGTTTTCCATAGAGCTTGTACTAATTTGCAGTCCCAAAAACAGTGCATAAGCATTCCTTTCTCTTGCATCCACGCCAACATCTGTTATTTTAGGACTTTTTAATAAATGCCATTCTGACAAGGCAAGGGCAATAGCTCATTGTGGTTTTAATTTGCATTTCCTTAATGATTAGTGATGTTGAGCATTTTTCATACGTTTATTGGCCATTTGTCTATCTTTTGAAAAGCTTCTCTTCATGTCTCTTGCCCACTTTTTAAAGGGGTTGTTTGTTTTTTCTTGCTGATTTGAGTTCTTGTAGATACTAGATATTTGCCCTTTATCAGATATATACTTTGTGAACATTTTCTCCTATTCTGTAGGTTGTCTATTTGCTCTGTTGATTATTTCCTTTGTTGTGCAGACAGCTTTTTAATTTAATCAAGTTCCATTGATTTATTTTTGTTGCTGTAATTGCCTTTAGGGTCTTGGTCATAAATTCTTTGCCTAGGCCAATGTCTCGAAGAGTTTTTCCTACATTTTCTTCTAGAATTGTTATGGTTTCTTGCCTTACATTTAAGTCTTTTATCCATTTTGAATTAATTTCTGTAAGTGGTGAGAGATAGGGGTCATGTTTCATTCTTCTGCATGTGGCTATCCAGTTTTCCCAACATCATTTATTGAACAGGGCTTCTTTTCCCCAGTGTATGTTGCTGTCTGCTTTGTAGAAGATCAGGTAGTTGTTGGTAGATGGTTTTATATCTGAGTTCTCTGTTCTATTCCATTGGTCCATATCTCTATTTTTTGTACCAATACCATGCTGTTTTGGTTACTATAGCCTTGTAGTATAGTTTGAAGTCTGGTAATGCAATGCTTCCATATTTGTTCTCTTTGCTTAAGATTGCTTTGGCTATTCAGGTTATTTTTTTGGATCCAAATGAAGTGTAGAATTATTTTTTCTAGATCTTTGAAATATGACATTGGTATTTTGATGGAGATTGCATTGAATCTGTAAACTACTTTGGGCAGTACAGACATTTTAACAATATTGATTATACTGATCCATAAGCATATGTTTTTCCATTTGTTTGTGTCATCTGCAATTTCTTTCAATAGTGTTTCATAGTTCTCCTTGTAGAGATCTTTCACCTCCCTGGTAAGTATATTCCTAAGTATTTTATTTTCTTTGTAGCTATTGTAAAGCATATTGAGTCTCTGATATGACTCTCAGCTTGACTGTTGTTGTATATAGAAATGCTACTGATTTGCATACATTGATTTTTTTATAACCTGAGACTTTCCGGAATTTATCAATTCCAGAAGTCTGTTGGTGGAGTCTTTGGGATTTTCTAGATACAAGATCATATCGTCAGTGAAAAGCAATAGTTTGACCTCCTCTTTCCTGATTTGCATACCCTTTATTTCTTTCTCTTGCCTGATTGCTCTGGCTAGGACTTCCAGTACTATGTTGAATAGAAGTGGTGACGTGTGGACACGCTTATCTTGTTCCAATTCTTAGGGTGGGGAATGCTTTCAACTTTTCTCCATTCAGTATTATGTTGGCTGTGGGTTTGTTATATATATGGCTTTTATAATTTGGAAATATGTTCCTTCTAAGCCTAGTTTGTTGAGAGTTTTTTATCATGAAAGGGTGCTGGATTTTGTCAAATACTTTTTCTGCACCTATTGAAATGATCATATGATCTTTGTTTTTGCTTTCTGTTTATGTGGTGAATCACATTTATTGATTTCCATATGTTGAACCATCCTTGTATCCCTGGGACGAAGCCCACTTGGTTGTGGTGGTTTATTTTTTTGATGTGCTGTTGAATTTGGTTTTCTAGTATTTTATTGAGGATTTTTGCATCTATATTCATAAGGGATATTGGTCTGTAGTTTTTTTGTTGTTCCCTTTCCTGGCTTTGGTATCAAGGTGATCCTGGCTTCATATAATGAGTTGGGAAGGAGTCTCTCCTTGTCAGTGTTATGGAATAATTTCTGCAGTATGGGCACCAGCTCTTCTTTGTAGATCTGGTTGAATTTGGCTGTGAATCCATCTGGTCTGGGGCTTTTTTGGGGGAAAAATTTTTTATTACTGCCTCAATCTCATTGCTCATTTTTGGTCTGTCCAGGAGTTCTATTTCTTCCTGATTGAGTCTTGGGAGGTTGTGTGTTTCCAGGAATTTGTCTATTTCCTCTATGTTTTCTAGTTCATGTGCATAGAGATTTTCATAGTCTTCACAGATAATATTTTATATTTCTATGCTATCAGTTATATCCTTTTTAATTTCTGATTTAGCTTATTTGGGTCCTTTCTATTCCTGGTTAATTTAGCAAGTGGTCTATCAATTTTATCTTTTCAAAGAACCAACTTTTTGTTTTATTGATCCTTTGTATTGTTTTTGTTTTCATTTTGTTTAGTTCTGTTCAGACCTTTGTTATTTCTTTTCTTCTGCTAGCTTTGAGTTTGGTTTACTCTTCCTTCTCTAGTTCTTGAGATGTGACATTAGATTGTTAATTTGTGATCTTCCTGTCTTTTTTTTTTTTTTTTTGAGATCGGCTCTCACTTTGCCACTCAGGCTAGAGTGGCAGTGGCATCATCATAGCTCACTGTAACCTCAAACTCCTGGTCTCAAGCCATCCTCTGCCTCAGCCACCTGAGTAGCTGGGACTAGAGGCATGTACCACCACACCCAGATAATTTTTCTAATTTTTGTAGAGACAGGGTCTCACTCTTGCTCAGGCTGGTCTCAAACTGCTGGCCTCAAGTGATCCTCCTGCTTCTGCCTCTCAAAGTGGTCTTTCTGTCTTTTAGAGGTATGTAATTAGGCTATGAAAAGCACTGCTTTTGCTGACTCCTATAGATTTTGATAGTTTATGTCCCCTTTGTTGTTCAGTTCAAGCAATATTTTGATTTCCGTCTTAATTTCATTACTGACCCAATAATCATTCAGCAGCAGGTTGTTTAATTTCCATGACTTTATATATATTTGAGTGTTTATCTTGGAATTGAATTCTAGTTTTATTCCACTGTGGTCTGAGAAGATATATGGTATGATTTAATTTTTTTTAATTCATTGAGACATGTATTGTGGCTTATGATTTGATTAATCTTGGAGAATGTCCCATGTGCTGATGAGAAGAATGTATATTCAGTAGTTTTGGGGTAGAATGTTCTGTAAATGTTTATTAGTTCCATTTATTCTAGAGTCCTGTTTAAGTCCAATATTTATTTATTTTTTGCTTTGATGGTCTTTCCAGCTGTCAGTGTTAAAGTCCCTAGCAGTTATGATGCTACTATTTATCTCTTTGCTTAGATCTAGTAAAATTTGCTTCATGAATCTGGGAATTCCTGTGTTAGGTGCATATATATTTAGGATTGTCATGTCTTCTTGTAGAATTGCTCCCTTTACCATTACATAATGACTATCTTCGTCTTTCTCTACCATTGTTTTTTTTTTTTTTTCAGCATATTATGGGGTACAGATGTTTAGGTTACGTGTGTTGCCCTTGGTTCCCCTCCCCCCAAGTCCGTGTTTCAAATATGTCCATCCTTCGGGTAGTGCGCATTGCACTTCTTGTGTATACAAATACCTGT
>NW_012154174.1:1409358-1410660 GCF_000956105.1 Propithecus coquereli
ATTTATCAGTTTTAAACCATTTTAAATTGTATGGTTTTGTGGCTCTAAGTATTAATGCATTCCCATTACTGTGTAATTGTCACCATTCATCTTCAGAACTTTTTCATTTTCCCCAACTGAAACTCCATACCATTTTAAAATACTAACTCCAAATCCCCCTCTCCCCCATCCCAGGCTTCCATCTTTCTACTTTCTGTCTCTGAGTTTCATTACTCTAGGTATGTCATGTAAGTGGAATCATGCAATATTTGTCCTTTTGGGCCTGGCTTATTTCACTTACCTTAATGTCTTCAAGGTTCGTGCATGCAAGGTTACACATGCATCAGAATTTCCTTCCTTTTTCAGCTGAATAACATTCATAATATTGTATGTATATAGCACATTTTTTTATCCGTTCACCTATCTATGCACAACTTGATTGCATCTACCTTACAGCTATTGTGAATAATGCTGCTATGAACATGGGTGTACAAATATATCTTCCAGTCCCTGCTTTCATTTCTTTGGGGCATATACCCAGAAGTAGAATTGCTAGATTATTCATGAACTCTTATGTTTAATTTTTCAAGGAATTTGTTGTACCATTTTCCACAGTGGCTATACCATTTTATTAATATATTCCCCCTAGCGATGCAAGGGTTCCGATTTTTCCACATCCTAGCCAACACTTGTTATTTTGTATTTTTTGATAATAGTAATCCCGAAGTGGTATCTTATGGTTCTGATTTGCATTTCCCTAATGACTAGTGACGTTGAGCATCTTTTCATGTTTTTATTGGCCATCGTGTATCTTCCTTGGAGAAATGTCTATTTTAAGTCCTTTGCCCATTTTTTAACTAGGTAGTTTTTTGTTGTTGTTAGTTGAATTACAAGGATTTATTTCTTGGCTGTCTATTCTATTCCAATTGTCTGTATTTATTATTATATGCCAGTACCACACTGTTTTGACCAGTGTAGCTTTGTGTAAGTTTTTTTGTTTTGTTTTGTTTTTAAACACAGGTGTCTTGCTCACAATTGTAGAGGCTGGGAAGCCCAAGAGCATGGTGGTGGTGTCTGGTGAGGGCCTGTGCTGCTTAATAGCATGGTGGAAAAGTGAAGGAGAAGAGAGTGTGTGTGAAGAGATGGGACAAAGGAGGCTGACCCACTTTTTAACAATCCGCTTTTGCAAGAGTCTCTCACGAGGACTAACCCAGCCTCATGAGAAAGACATTAATCTATCTTAGGGACCTAATCACTTCTGAAAGGCCCCACCTCCCAAAACCAGTACACTGGCAATTAAATTTCAACATGAGTTTTCACTGG
>NW_012154174.1:1413086-1413585 GCF_000956105.1 Propithecus coquereli
TTCTGCAGTACTTAAATTTTCTTCTGTTCCTGCTCCTAAATTTTTCTTCTCATTAGTGCAAGTAAAAACTGAGAGTATAAACCTAAAGTCCTAGGTAAAAAAATAACATAAATTAGAATTAACCCGTTATTTCTATGTCATACATTCAGATTTAAATATAAAAAACACCACACAGAAAACACTTTTTTAAAAAGATTTAAGATCATAAATAGGTCATTATTGTCACAACACATTTCAGAATTTTAAAAAAACAAACATTTTGGCTTTTTAAGTAAAAGACTACTTTTTAAAAATCAATTCCCTCATCATTGAAAGGACTTGTGCATTTTTAAACTTCCAGTCTCCTAAGGCACAATATTTATTTAATCAGAATGCCAATATCACCACCCTGCTGTAGCAGGAATAAGAGGCAAGGTATTAGCACTAAGAAAAACAGCAAAATTTCTGGACAAAATCATCAGTCATTTAAGAAAAAGGAGAAAGAAACAGATTAAATGAT
>NW_012154174.1:1413635-1416921 GCF_000956105.1 Propithecus coquereli
CTTTCTCAATATTGTGGAATAATTTCTGGAGTATAGGTGTGAGTTCATCTTTGAATGTTTGGTAAAACTCTGGAGTGTAGCCATCTGGTCCGGGGCTTTTACGTTTTGGGAGGTTTTTGATTGCTGCTCCAATTTCTGAACTTGAAATTGGTCTATTCAGATATTCTGTTACCTCTTGGGTGAACTTTTCTCTACCATTGTTGATTTAAAATCAATTTTATCTGACATGATAATGGCTACACCTACTCCATTTTGGTTTCTATTTGTGTGGAATATTTTTTTCCATCCCTTTATGTAGAGTCTGTGTGAGTCTTTGTGAGTTAGATATGTTTCCTAGAGACAGCAGATACTTGGTCTGCTGTGTGTCTTTGTGAGTTAGATGTATTTCCTAGAGACAGCAGATACTTGGATTGTGCTTTTTCATCCATTCAGCCAGCCTATGTCTGTTGAGGGGGCCATTCAGACCATTAACATTGAAAGATAGAATTGCTATGTGGGATGCTGCTCTGTTCATCATCTTAAGTATACCTTATTGCTTTGTTTTTATTCTTGTGCTATTTTATATGAGCTGTGAGCTTTAGCTGTTGGGTGATTTTACTCTTGTAGGGATCTATTGTGCTGATCCATGTATGTATCCAATGCAATTCTGTGTATTTTGTGCAGGGCAGATCTGGTCATAACAAATTCCCTCAGTGTTTGCTTGTCTGGAAAAGTCTTTATTTCTCTTTCATATATCAAACTTAGTTTTTTAGGATACAAAATTCTAAGCTGCCAGTTGTTCTGTTTAAGAAGACTGAAGATGGGTCTCCAGTCTCTTCTAGTTTTGTAAGGTCTCTGCTGAGAAGTCCGTAGTTAGCCTGATGGGTTTTCCTTTGTAAGTTGCTTGATGTTTTCACCTCATGGCTTACAGGAGTTCCTTCCTTGTGTTGACTTTGGCTAATCTGATGACTATGTGTTTTGGTGATTGCCTCTTTGCAAGGAATCTCCTAGGTGTCTGTTGAGCTTATTGTATCTGGATGCTAAATCTCTAGCAAGATCAGGAAAGTTTTCCTCAATTATTTCCCCAAATAGGTTTTCCAGACCTTGTGCTTTTTCTTCTTCACCCTCAGAGATGCCTATGATTCTTATATTTGGTTGTTTTACATAATCCCATGTTTCTCGTAGACTTTGTTCATTCTTCCTTATTCTTTATTTTTGACTGGGTTAATTCAAGAGTTGTCTTCAAGCTCTGAAATTCTTTCTTCTACCTGGTCTAGTCTATTCTTGTATTTCCTTAAATGAATTTTTCATTTCCAGAAGTTCTGTTCATTTGTTTGTTTTTTAAATATGTCTATCTCTTTAGTAAATTTTTCATTCATTTCCTGAAGTGTTTTTCTGGTTTCTTTGAGTTGGTTTTCCATTTTCTCTTGGATTTCATTGAGCTTCCTTACAGTCTGTATTTGGAATTCTTTATCTTTCATTTAAATATTTGCATTTTGGTTGGAATCTACTGCTAGAGAGCTGGTGTGCTCCTTTGGGAGTACCCTTTCACTCTGATTTTTCATACTTCCAGGGTTCTTGCACTGATTCCTTCTCATGTGAAGCAGCTGTTGCTTCTTGTTTGGGGATTTTCTTTTGTTTAGATGAGGCTTCCCACACACAGACTCTTAAGGGTGTGTCTGTAGCATATGTTGAGTAAGTATCTTTGGCTTTGCTTTAAATGGGAGTCTAAGTTCTGGATAGATATCTTGGTTTATAGACATCCTTCATGTGGTGGTTTTCTCAGTTGCTAGTTATTTGTAGGCTGTAGTGGTGGTGTACTGTGTGTGTGTGCAGATTCTGTCTCTTGTTGATGAGAAAAGATGGAGGTCTTCGAAATCCTCTTTTCCCAGCCCTGTCATCTTCATAACAGTGTGATTTATTAATATATTGGGATGCGCAGTTTAATCTCTGATATGGTATGTGGTCCTCGTGGGTAAGAATCAGCCATACCCTATATGACTGAGTCAGTAAATGCTATAAAGGGCTGTACAAATAGACCTCCCTGCCAGTAGGTGGTGCTTGCAAGCAAGAACCAGCTACAATTTTGGGGGGGACCTGTGATAGGCTCTAGCCCCTCAGTAGAAGCACTCAAATGCCCCAGGTGGTGGGTGGGGCCCTGGAACTCCTGGGGGACTCCTTATTCTCACTCCTCCACCCATTTCACCTGGGACTGAAAATGTGCCATTCCTCTGGAGGAGAGGGATGCTCCCTGAGTGTGCTGCAGCTAGACCCACACTGCTCTCTCCTTTCAGTTCTGCCCATGTGGACTCCTTTGCCTCCTGAGATTTATTCACAAATCTCCCCTCCATCCCCTTGAGCAACATGATCAAGTCCCGGGGGCATGGGATTTGGCCTGTGGGCCTGAACCTGGGTCCCTGAAGATCAATTCCTGACCATGCCAGGGAGAAGAGTGCTGGTCCTGAGTTGCCCGTGGAGTGCTCAAGTAGGTTTAACGTCCCTCCACTTAAGGATATGCTCTGCTCTGCTGGAGCAGCCAGGCGAGCAGCACCAGGGAGGGCTGGCAAGCAGGGAGCTCACTATCTGAGCACCCCTTGGTCCACTGCAGGCCTTTAAGGGGAAAGATATGAGCCCACTCTCTGTGGGAGTCTCAATGTAGTGGATGCACTAACAGTGGGGAAACCACTGCTCCTAAGTGTCTCAGCTCAATTGTTCCTTGGGGCACGTGTGCCACTTTGCAGCAGTGGAAAGGGAGTAGGAGGAAAAGAATCTGAATGGAAGGGAGGTGGCACTATGGTCATTCTTGTCCATCTCCCCAGAAGACAGGGGACAGCCTACCTGGAATGTCCAGCTGTGGGATCACACAGATCTCCTGGGACCCACTGGCCCCTATGGCCACTGCAGTCTGGGCCACAGTTGGGAAATGTTTTGTGGGAGCAAGTGACTTGAAAACTGAAGGACTGGAGCTCCCTGGGGAGGACAAAGGTGCACAATGGGTGGAGAAGCAGTATGGCACCTGCTGTCTTGGCTCAGGTCTGTGGTGACAGGAAGCAACCCTGAGGGGCTTGCACCTGGTGTTTTGTTGTTTTTTTTTTTTCAAGAAGCTTCCAGTTCACTGGTGGCAGCAGCGTTTGGGCTCATAAGGGTAGAAAAGCACTCAGCATTTTGGGAGACTGCTAACTTCCAGAGGTGTGAGGGAAGGAGAAATAAAATCCCCACTTACCCTTTCCACAGGACTCCACATTTCTTGGGGGTTGATCTCTGCTGATATCTTGCTTCTTGTTCTGCTCTGTAATTTCTTCCCATG
>NW_012154174.1:1418995-1420736 GCF_000956105.1 Propithecus coquereli
TTTTTTTGGTCCCTCATTTCCTCAATTATGGGCTTTCCTTGTGTTGACTTTTTTTTTTGTAGTAACACTTTGATACCCTTTCATTTCTTTTTGTGTATATTTTATAGATATTTTCCTTGTAGTTAACATGGGGATTACATAAGATCCTAATGTTGTAACGATCTAATTCTAGCCTGATGTTGAACTAGTCTAGTGATTTTTCAATTCAGTTATTGTATATTTCAGCTCCAGAATTTGGCTCCTTTTTATAATTTCTCTTTGTTGATACTCTCATTTTGTTCACATATATATCATTTTCTTGACTTCCTTTAGTTCCTTGTTCATGTTTTCCTTTAGCTCTTTGAGCATTTTTAAGACGGATGTTTCAAGGTCTTTGTCTGGTACCTCCGAGGCCTATGTTTCTTCAGAGATGGTTTCTGCTTTTTCTCCCTTTGGGAATAGGTCATGTTTTCCTGTTTCACTGTATGCCTTGTGGTTTTCTGGTTGAAAATTAAGCATTTAAAAAAAGTTACCTCTCCTAGTCTTTGCAGACTGGCCCCATGCCAAGAACAACCTTCCTTCACTGATTAGCAAGATGTGTCCTAATAGGGAAGGACTTCCTTTGTCATTTTGTTGTTTTCTGTATGTCTTACAGCTATTTTTGTCAGTGCCATCACGCCTGAGGTGATGGCTTCAAGTCTTGCAGGCCTTCCCCAGCTATGTTTCCTTTCCCTGAGTTCTGAGTTTGGTGAAACAGACCAGTCCTTCAGGCAGCCCTCAGACAAGGTAGAATGTTGGAAGTAAGTTCTGCTCTGTTCATTCTAGTTCAAGGGAAGGAATTGAGCAACACTACCTAAAAATTGTGGTTTTCACTGAGATAAGGAGTTTGCACCACAAGGTAAATAACACACTGCTTCCTTCACCTAGAAAGTCTTGCTATGAAAAAAGTCAACTGAACTAAATAATGTGTACTTAATTGATATAGTATATTTTCCTTCTGACGTAAGCTCCTTATCTTATGGTGGGCCAATAAGAAGACCTGTGGCAGCTCATCTACAAATCACACTCCGAGCTGCACTGTTTCAGGGCACTTTTATTATTACCTTACTTAAACTTTCCATGGACTATTTTCCCCATAGTTGCAGACATAAAGGAACATGAGAAAGATAGTACTATCTCATAAATCTGAAAGGTGTTTCATGTCACAGAACTTCAATTTTTTTGCCTGTTAGAAGTAAAAGTAGAGCATAACTAAAGTCAACTATCATGTAAATTTTTTCATCTTCTAAGACTTAATTTTAATACAATTTGTTATACATGTATCAAAAGATATCAGAAGTTAACCATTATGTAGTTATTTGACATATGATTTAACTTATGATGTATCTAAACCCATGTAAAACCTATATTGCAATGAAGTTCAACTACACTTCTGACTTTAAAAGTAGATGTTATAATAACTCTGACTCTTTGTGGACTTATAAGTGAATGCCTTTACTAAGAAAAGGCTGACTTGAGACACAATCCTTCTCCCTAAAAGTACACATCACTCCATATTTAAAATGTTCTGAATTTTTAAAAGTGCTTAGCCTAAAACAGATTTATATTAGAGTTTACCACTTCCCATGTGAGGCTCCAGGTTGAATATAAAGAAGAAATTTGTAGGATTATGAAATGTGTAATTTCCTTCTGAAATAGGTATTTTTATTCTACTTGTTAAAACATAATCGCAATATTAATCTTCACTAAAGTAAAAAAAAAA
>NW_012154174.1:1422001-1436959 GCF_000956105.1 Propithecus coquereli
AAAAAAAAAAAAATCAACTTAGAATATCGTATGGAAAGAGTAAACATTGTAGGGAACCCAGATTAGAGTCCTAAATTATCAGGCAGATCCAGAAAATAAACAGAGTAAGGCTAGGTAAACATAATACCTAGATATATGCTGTAAGGCATGTGTTTCCTATCACATGGCCCATTCTAGCCTACCACCAACCGAGATGTAGTAAAATACTAAAACTGGATGCTTAAATTATATTTTTTATCCAACCAAAGAGTTCTTTAACACAAAAATTCCTCATTTTAAACTCTGCCTTGTCTTCTGTGATACCAACTGAACTTTAAGGTTTTATAATGTGATTTAGTGTTACTTTTAAAAGGAAAAAAACCCACAAAGTGATTGTCCACAGATGAAACATGGGATGAGGTTCATGACTGAATCAATCATGGAGTGTTAGTCAATTGTAAACTCTTGGAAGTTAAGACTAGGAAATGTGTGTATCAGACACATTAGAGTACAACAAGAGAAGAAGGGAAGCCTGTTTGTCATTCCAATTCTGACAAGGTGCATGGCCTTCGAAATTCTTGTCCACGTTCATGGAGCCATTTATTGGATACTATGAGAGAAAAAAATATATATATATTAATTCCCCCAATCTAATTACTATTTAATTAGCTTCTAAAAGATAGACAGCTCTATAACAAAGTTTGAAAATAGGCTAAAAGTTCAAGACCAAAACCAGATAAAGGCAGATGCTACTTAAAAACTTGACTAAGCATTTTTCTGTCAACATGTGTATGTATATTTAAAAGTCTATGTACATTTCCTAAGTTTCCAATGTTCAATGTGAGGCTTGAAATGAGAAATAAATGGGTACAGATATAGCAGAACATCATTTTATCTGTCTTTGTATTTTGGGAGTTGTACTTTGAAGACATTTACTCTCCACGCTTAATGGAGCAACTTTGTAATAAATCACTGTTACTATACGCTCATTGTTTCCAAGATACTTTTAAAAAAATGTATCCCATGTAAAGTGTATCCCGAAAGAAATTAATTTTCTATTCCTTCATCTCTAGTATGAAAGAACCCAATCAATGGCATCAATAGGTACAAAATTCTCAAGTAGGAACCTTAACCCCTCTTTTACCATTTTCAACCCTTGTATGCAGTCTTTATTCACCAAACCCCATCTATTTTCTTAAATGTCTTTTGAATCTATTATCTGCTCTCCAATCCTTTCGCTGCTGCTTTAGTCCAGGCTATCATTATCATCAGGGGAGATTTTTAAATCCTGATCAGGCCTCACTCCTTATTCTTGCTATGTCCTATCCAGTAATCTCTAGACACATGTGGCTAATTGGGCACTTGAAATATGGCTAGAAACACATATAGAAATGGATGTATGGAGCTAATTAATAAATATTAAAGCTAATTTCAACTGTTTCTTTTAACCTTTTTTTTAATGTGGTCTATCCTGTACTAGCATGACCCTGAGTGGGCTCTTTAAATTTTGTGCCCTAGGTGCTGCTCTAGCCTCACACTAGTCCTGGCCCTGGTCCCTAATATGCCTAGAAAATGACCGTTCTATCTTCAGGACCAAATTTAAAAATTAAGCTTTGAAGATGATTTCCCAAACTTAGGGAGTCACTATCTTCTGTGTACGTTTTTGTATTAATATGTATTACACTATAATTTATCCATTACTATGTTTTAATCAGATTGTTAACCCTCTGAGCAGAAGATAATTGTCTTATTCAATTTTGAGCCGATGTTTCTTAATAAGTAGAAATAGAGTTAAAAATAAAATGTCATCAAAATTCTGATCTGTTAAATACAAATTTATATTAAGGTCAGGAACTTGGTTGAATCCCATACAATGTTAAAGTCATATTATGCAAATCTGGGGGGGTTGTTTTAAGATATAGATTATAATAGTTTCAAAATGTGAGACAAAAATCACAAATTCTATTCATACAAGAAATATTTACCCCATTTGTTTCCGACTAGCACCGGACAGGCTGCATGCCGTGTACTATAATCTCCTTCTCCACTGGCAAACAGATTATACCAGAAAACAGCAGTTCCCTATGGAGAACAATTCAAAATTATCCCCAAATAAAATGTCAGGTTATTGCTTTCTGCAGTACTTAAATTTTCTTCTGTTCCTGCTGAAGGACTCCTGTATGGCAGTATTATATCTTCCTCTAATATCATTTTTTAAATGTTATTATATCACTTTAAAAACTTTTCTTGATGTGAAGAATACCACAAAACTCCTTGACAAAAAGAGTATCTGCCAATACAAAGCAAAAAAAATCTTGTAATGTCCAGATGCAAACATCGTATGGAATCCATTTTAGAAATGAAAACTTTTAAATACTAATCCCTGCTCATTACCTCTAAGTACTCATGATAAACTGAGCCATAAAAATACCCAAAATTTCACCTAGAGATAATGTAGCGCTTAAGCTTACTACCTTTAAAAATATAATTAATTAGACCATGAAATACGGGGTATCTCTTCCTCAGGGGAAAAATTTAAAAACTAAAAAAATAAAAATAATAAACCAAGCTTACTTTTTTTGGCCAAACACTTGCTCCTACTTCAGGAAAGACAGTGGCTCCTCCTGCAGACACATCACTCATCTGTAAGATAGAGAGAGTATTATCAAAAGTGCTGGTAAAATAAAGTAAAACATGCCATTGTGAGGAGGATTTGATATTGAATACTAGAACATTGGGAACATATGAACTTATGCTTACATAGCAGGGTTTGTGTATAATACTCAGTTTTTCAAAAATAAAACAAAATGCCATTTATATACATAAGTAAAATACTACAAAAAGGAATGATTAATACAAAGGAAGGGAGATAGGGATACTTTCAATAAATATTTATTTAAATAAATTTACACAAAATAAACACCAAGAGAAAAATAAAAATAACCTAAAATAAGTTTTATCATTTCTCATGGTGGAGAGTCAATACATATTAACTAAAAATGAGAAGATTAAACAATTACATAAAGTAACCTACAATAAAAACCTTCTAAATTAACTGAAGAAGTGCATGCACAAAACAAAGGAAACAGATCATATAGTAAAGATTTTTTTTTTTTTTTGAGACAGAGTCTCACTGTGTTGCCTGGGCTAGAGTGCCGTGGCGTCATCCTAGCTCACAGCAACCTCAAACTCCTGGGCTCAAGCGATCCTCCTTCCTCAGCCTCCGGAGTAGCTGGGACTACAGGCATGCGCCACCATGCCCGGCTAATTTTGTTTTTTCTATATATTTTTAGTTGTCCGATTAATTTCTTTCTATTTTTAGAAGAGACGGGGTCTCGATCTTGCTCAGGCTGGTTTCGAACTCCTGAGCTCAAACGATCCGCCCGCCTCGGCCTCCCAGAGAGCTAGGATTACAGGCATGAGCCACCGTGCCCGGCCTATAGTAAAGATTTTTAAAAAAGTGACACGAGTAGAAAGAATGTATAGAAAGACTCAGATCATATCACAAAGCAAAATCCAACCATCTGGTGTATCAACAAGTTGCATCTAAAACAAGTGACTCGCAAACACTGAAAACAAAAAGATAAGATGCTGTCCCAAAGAAAACAGGGTTATGATCTTAATATAGGAGACAGTTTAAATAAATATAAAAAGCATTAAATGAGATGAAGGGTATTTTACAATGATAAATATATAATTAATAATAATGAGCTAAGAGCTTTTAAGCAATGAAAAAAATTAGAGAAATTTAAAAGTTACGCATGACTTTTATGGATATAAATGGAGCACACAGTAGATCTATAATATATACTATATATTACGTATATAATACTATATAATATACTATATCCCATTTTGGAATAATATTTCAACATTGGAAAAATGAATACTAATCTAATTAAAATGCTATAGAACTATTTTAGGAAAACAGGAAGGATACGTTCATTAAGAAGGGGAAATATTAAATAATCTAACAAATCTAACATTTATGTATAGTGGACCAAATAATATAGCATTAATATTCACAAGCAAAGAAATATGAGAAACGGAAACATAGGAATACAGAAACAAAGGAAACACTAATGGCTCTTAAACATCTGAAAAGATGCTCAACTTCTCTAATAAGAGAAATGCAAATTAAAGCCACAATAAGTGCCGATCTGATAAGTGAAAGATGTACAGATCAAAAAGTTTGACAAATGTATTTCACAAACATATCACACTTATTGGTACCACCTCTATCGACAGCTCACCTCTAGAAAACACACGAGCCTTCACAGCATGAATTTGTATGTATACTGTACCAACTTCTCTCCTGCATCTCCCTTTGTGATATTTCTCTCTCATTTTTATTTTATATGAATCTTTGTAATGTACTTTACATCCTTTTGGAAACAAGGTGGAGTTGTGAGAGAGATGCAAATGAAGAAGGAAGAAGAGTGATAAGGAGGGAAGGTAGGAGGGTGAGAAGGTGGGTTGGAGACAGGGAGGGATGAATATAGACAAGAAGGGAAAAAGGGAAGAAGGGAAAGAGGAATGAAGAAAAGATAAATGGAAGGTGGCAGGGAGAGAAAAAGACTGGTAGGAAGTGTAAGATATTACAGACAGCAAAAAGAGATACAGTTTTATATAACTCAAATGGGGGTAAGGGTTGGAAAGATCAATGAAATAAGCAAAATTAAGTCTAGATATAAAATACATCTTTTTAAGTCAACAAAGGCTAAAATAATACAGTATACTGTATTTTCCAAATATAATACATCTCAAAATGCCCCATCATCCATGCTCTTTTTAGTTGATACTGACATTTGTGTCAAGTAATATGGTCTATATGCCCTCTCCTTGAAGCTGGGCAGACCTTTGTATTTATTATAATTGTTATAACAGAATACAGCAGAAATGATATCTGTGACTTCTGAGGGTAGGTTATAAAAATGCCATGTACTTTTGCATTGTTCTCTTGGGATGCTTGCTCTCGCAAACCAGCCACCATGCTGTGAGGAAGCGCAGGCCACATGGGTCGACCAGAATTTAGATATTCTGGCCAATACCCAGCCTCAACTTCAGCCTTCAAGATGACCCCAGTGCCAGAAATCTGACTGCAAATACATGACAGATCTGGAGCAGGAACTATGAGGTTAGCCCAGTCAACCTCACAACTATGAGAAATAATTTAAAAAGATTATTTTAAACCATTCAGTTTTGGGGTGATTTGTTGCATAGCAATAGATAACTGAACAAATATTATGATCAAAACCTAACTTGTTTCTGTATGTATATACAATTTTTAAAATTAATACTGTTTTGAAACTTTAAACAATGAGAGAGTGGTTTCCTTTGATAGGGCTTCTGGGGTGTTATGCTATTTTTTTGAGACAGAGTCTCACTCTTTTTGCCTGGGCTAGAGTGCCACGGCGTCAGCCTAGCTCACAGCAACCTCAAACTTCTGGGCTCAAGCAATCCTTCTGCCTCAGCCTCCCAAGTAGCTGGGACTACAGGTACACGCCACCCTGCCCGCCTAATTTTTTCTCTCTATATATATTTTTAGTTGTCCAGACAATTTCTTTCTCTTTTTTAGTAGAGACGGGGTCTCGCTCTTGTTCAGGCTGGTCTCGAACTCCTGACCTTGAGCGATCCACTTGTCTAGGCCTCCCAGAGTGCTAGGATTACAGGTGTGAGCCACTGCGCCCGGCCTGTTACGCTATTTCTTGATCTGAGTACTGATGACATCATATCTGTTCACACTGTGAAAATTAATGAAGCTATATACTTATGATTTGTGTACTTTTCTGATATGTGATATACTTCAATAAAAATTTAATTCAGAAAAGTTTACTAAAATAGTGTGTGTATACATAGAAATTCAAATAAAACTATACAGATTCTCATAGACATATATTATATATGACTAAACAGTCCATGTTCCCAAATATTAATGATTGTCTCCAAGTAGTAGAACTCAATAAGTTTAATTTTCTTCAGGTTTTTTTTTTAAAAAGTTTCTACAATGAACATCTATAATACAACCTGAAAAAGTTACAAATACAAAAATATTCTTAACACCCTTAGCTGTAAAAACTTTAAACTAGGATGCTTATTATAAGAGCTACACAGAACAAACTTAACTAAACACATCACAATGTGATCAAGTCCCAACTTAAAATAAAAATTTTAGCCATAACTTACATAAAACAGCCATGTAGCAATTCTATTTCCTGTCCCCAGCTCTTTGAAAGCATCTGGCTCATCTTTCTGTGAATAAAACACAGTGAATTCAATGGTATAAAATTGAGTAATGCAAATACTCCAGTGGCAACTATACACACTAGTAATATGTTGAAAAATATACCAAAAACAGCTCCAAAATGTTCCCTGATAATGTCCAGTGTACTATATACACCAGGCGCTCAAATGCTTGTTGAATTAACTTGTATACCAGATATTTTTGATATGACCATTGGGGGGAAAAAACAGATTTGTTAGCCTGAATGAATGAGAGCCAATAGCTCCTACGTATAGATTTTTTAAAAAATTAACACCTACAATTTTAGCTTCCAAAAAACAGGACATGAGAGCCACCTCTTAGCTATATTCATGAAGCTTATTCTCTGTGGGTAAAAAAACTTGCCTTGAAATTTTACTTTGAACTCATGACCCACTCAAGTATTTATTGCTATTATGACTGTCTTTTGGACAGTCAGCACTTTAATAAGGCTGGAGAATTCATAGCTAGATATTTAAATCTAAATTAAAATACAGTATAATCTCTTGGCATTTATCCCATAAAAATGAAAATGTATTTTTCACACAGAAGTTTGCATACATCTTTATTTGTAATAGCCAAAAACTAAAAACTATCCAAATATCGTTCAATGGATGAATGGCTAAACTGTGGTACATCCATACAGCAGCAGAATACAGGTTGAGCATCCCTAATCCAAAAAGCCAAAATCTGAAATGCTCCAAAATCTAAAACTTTTTGACTGCCGACATGACACAAGTTGAAAATTCCACACAGAAGTACTTGACATAAACTTTGTTTCATGTGTGAAATTATTAAAAATATTGTATAAAATTACCTTCATGCTATGTGTATAATGTGTATATGAAACCTAAATGAATTTTGTGTTTACACTTGAGTCCCATCCCCAAGATATCTCATTATGTATACAGATATTCCAAAATCTAAAAAATCCTAAATCCAAAACACTTCTGTTCCCAGGTATTTTGTTTTTTGGGTTTTTTTTTTTTTGAGATAGGGTCTCACTCTGTTGCCTAGACTAGAGCGCAGTGGCATCCTCATAGCTCACTGAACACCTCAAACTCCTAGGCTCGAGTGATCCTCCTGCCATAGCCTCCCAAGTAGCTGGGGCTACAGGTGCACACCCCCATGCCCAGCTAATTTTTTTTATATTTTGTAGAGATAGGGTCTTGCTATGTTACTCAGACTGGTCTTGAACTCCTGGCCTCCAGCGATTTTCCCATCTCAGCCTCCCAAAATGCCAGAATTACAGGCATGAGACATAGCACCTGACCTCCCAAGCATTTTGGGAAAGGGATACTCAATCTGTACTACTCAGCAATAAAAAAGAACACACTATTGACACATACAATAACTTGGATGAACCTCAAGGGATACTGAGTGAAAAAAAAAATCTCAAAAGGGTACATATTTATATATCTATTTATAGAATGTGAAATAACATAGCAAAGAAGAACAGATATTGGTTACTAGCAGGAAGAGGAGGAGGAAGCTGTGTACAGCTACAGGGCAGTACTGCAAAAGAAACTTGTAGTGATGGTACAGTGGTCTATCTTGACTGTGGTAGTAGTTACACGTAGCTACGTATGTAATAAACTGCACAGAGCCACACAGAAAGGAGTGCAAGTATAACTGGTGAAATATGAATAAGCTCTGTGGATTGTGCCAATTGCCAATTCCTGGTTTTGATAGTGTCCTATAGTTATTCAAGATATTAATATTGGGGGAGGCTAGGTGAGAAGTGCATGGGACCTTTCTGTGCATTTGTTTGCTACTTTCTATGAATTGATAATTACTTCAAAATCGAAAGCTAAAAAAATGCAATTTCATTTTGTAATGTTAGGGCTTTAACTGTACAGTCTTTCATATCATTAAAGACCCTCACACATTTTTTTTTCAATAACTAAATAAGGAAAGAAAAGAGACTAAAAATATATTCTTTGCAGGTCTACACAGAAAAAGAGCCTAGAACTTTGGAATTAAGCCAGTAAAGAGCTATAACACAATACAGTCAATGTTTTCATTCAAAAGAATACCCTTATTGAATAATGGTAATAGATCAACAACTCTGTGGAAATATGTAGCACATTCCTTAGAATTCTATGTAATTAGATAAAGTTTAAATTAATTAAGATTTGGTAATGCTATAATTTATAGCTAACTATATTAAAGATGTAAAAAAGAGACCAATAATTATTAGTCTTATGCCAAGAGGACTTGGCAAGCATAAGCTTTTTACGAATTGCTTTATTACCTATTCTCTAAGCTTTCTACTCTCCAGTCTCTTTACATCTCTTTTATGTTTTTTATCTTCCTGTCTCTCAAAATGCATTCCTATAATTTCTTCATATCTATTGGCCAATATTATATATTTACATTCTTTATCTGATAATTACAGATTCTAAAATCCTGGGGATGTCTAAATCTGTTGGTTGCTTCAGTCTCACCAATGGTTTCTTATTACCAGTTAGTAATTTCTTAAAAGTATGAGTTCATATTTAGCTGAGGTGTTAGAAATAGGACGTTTCTTTCCAGGGAGGATATGAGTTTGTTTCTGTCAGGTATCAAGGAGCACTACCAAACTGAACCACTTTAAATTAATTTCTCCTCTTCCAGGGTAGTAAAACTTCAAATACCAGATTCATGTAAGGGCAGGCCCATGCTTTAAAATTCCCAGAAGCAGCTCCCCATACACACTACCCACACCCCAGCCAGGATGGAAACAGCTTTCTATAAGGTTCCAGCCTCAAAGCAGATTATTTTCAAACCCATTCTTTATCTCACTGAAGGTGTAATCCTTCTGGAGATTTAGGTTTTATGCAGAGGTCTCGGTTCAGCAATCTAATTATGGCAGGTCCTCTCACAGAGCTGTTAATCCCCAAAGCTCTAGATTCCTGGAGGCATGTGCCTCCAGCCTCAGCTTTTTTGTCCCCCTTAACTCTCTAGGTTTAATGCCTAGGTTTTCCATCTTTGTTCAATTTGCCCTTGGGAATATCCTTTACTTTCTTCCAGGCTCACCAATGCATTTAAAAGTATCTTAAATACTTTCATTGGGTATCTAGGTGTTTCTTTGACTGCTAAAAAGGCTTCACAGGCTATCTATTGTGATTATACCATGTTTCCACAGATTCCAAATAGGCTATGAAATTTTAATGCTAGAAGAACAGAATTAACATGTTGACAAAGATTTTCTCTTTGACCAAACTCTACTCAGGCGCCTCTGAATTCTCTTCTCAACTTGGCCCTGACTTTTGGGCCTCTGTTCATCTCTGCATTGTCCAATTTTATCAAGAATTCTAAGTCAGTTTAGCCAGAATTTCCCATCCTTGATATCTGATTTCCCCCCAATATCTAATCGGGTTCCTCATCTTCCTCTATCTCGGGGGTGATGTCTGATCGCCCTTCCCTGACTTCCGCAAGAATCCTGTTAGGTCAGTTTAGCCAGAAGCCCCCCTTACCTCTTAGCAATTTTCCATCTATTGACCCCCCCACCTCTGTTCACTGGCTATAAATTCCCACTTTTCCTTGTTGTATTTGGAGCTGAGCTTAATCTCTTTCCCTCACTGCAAAACTCCATTGCAGTGGTCCCTAAACCTATCGCAATGTCCCCACCCCCCTTGAATAAAGCCTGACTTACCATCTTTAACAAGTATCATGAATAATTTTTTCTTTAACAATGTATTAATAATACCTAAACTTCAGCAGATTTCTTACATTCTCCATTTCTTTTACTTACCCGTGCAAAGTCAAAATGAGGTTCGTACTGTCCCCCAACTCCATAATTTGCTACCTGAAGGAAAGAAACAAAGCATAAATGAAAGAACTATGAAGATTACTACTCAAAAAATCTAAAGCCCCATTTTGGGCTCTTATATATGATACATATGTATGAATGAAAAACAAAATATTTAAAATCAACAAGAGTTCCTAAGAAAACAGGATGAAAAGTATGGATAGCTATTAGGAGCTATTTTAGAACCCTTAGGACGCCTAATGGACAGCAAACATGAAACAACAAAAAATAAATAAATAAAATAAGAACTTTAGTTAATATGCTTTTCTTTAGCAAATGTTTGGGGGATACATTTTTTTCCTAATACGCAACACACTAAAATTTGAAACATCTATTATTTATTTTCACTAAATACTTTTCTTTGGGATTTAAATAAAAGTTTCCCAAAGCCCCAAATGCTGGCAAATTCCCAATCTACTTTAATAAAATCCCTTTTCTTAACATATTTTTTCCCTGCTAAGGTGAAAAAGGGAATAAGTTAACACCAATTTAATTATTCCTGCTGAAGGGCCCTAATAATAATTTTGGGTAGTTATGACAATATGTGAGACAACAAAAGTAAAGAGAAATATTTGGTCTGAGTTCAAGTTCAACACTCCACTTTCAGCATTGGAAAGAACATCCAGACAGAAAATCAACAATGAAACAATGGATTTAATCTGCACTATATATGAAATGAACCTGATAGATATTTACAGAATGTTTCATCCAACAGCTACAGAACACACACTCTTCTCCTCAGCTCATGGATCATTCTAAGGGTAGTCCATATGTTAGACCACAAAACAAGTCTTAAAAATTCAAAAATACAAAATTCAGATTGTAATCATACCAAGTATTTTCTCTGACCACAACAGAATAAAACTAGAAATCAATAACAAGAGGAACACTGGAAAATATACAAACACATGGAAATTAAACAATACGCTCCTGAATGACCAATGGGTCAATGAAGAGATTAAGGAAATTTAAAAAGCTCTCAAAACAAATGAAACTGAAAACACAACATAACAAAACCTATGGGATACAGAGAAAGCAGTGGTACGAGGAAAGTTTATAGATGTGCCTACATCAAAAAACTAGGAGGAGCCAAGATTGCAGATGAGAAAAGCCACCAGTCAGAGTGTCTCTGCAAAAGAGAAAAATTTTAGAAGAAAGAAAAAAAAATAAACTAGCAGGGAAACACAGATCGGGTGAGGGTCGGAAGGAAGGGTGCCTGAAACTATAGGAGACTCCACGGGAAGACGTTGTGAAGGAGAACGCGAAGGAGAAAGGTCCCGAGAGGATTGGAGACCAGCGACAACGGTAGGTGGAGCGGTTAACTTCCCCCTCCCTTGCATCTCGGACTGCTAGTGGGCTCCTGAGCGGCTGGAGAGACCTGCCGACACCAGCCCAGAGACGGCTGCTGCCAGTGAGCAATGGCCTCTTGCGGACTCAGCGCCGGGCTCCCAGCCCCCTCGGGGCACCTCTCCGGGCGCAGACCCGAGCCTAGCGGCAAACGCCATAGTGCTCCATTCTCTCCTTCCCTTTCCCTACCCGGGGGTGCGCAGAGAGACAATTTAGCCATCACATGGAGGCATCTCCAAGGAACGGAACCTTTCCTTTTGGGGCCCTACAGCAGACTGAGGGGTACTCAGACTGGGAGCTCCCTACCCGCCAGCCCTCCCAGGTGCTACTTGCCTGGGGACTCCAGGAGAGTGGGGCAAATCCCGAGGTGGAGTGAAATAGATCCAGCTTGGGCACCCTGTAGGTTGATTCAAGACCAGCATCCCTCCCCCTGGCAGGGTCAGGGATTGATCTCCAGGGACCAGGGGACAGGACTGCAGACCAGACCCCGTACACCCAGGTCAGGATCACACTGCCCCGGGGCACAGAAGAGAGATCTGTGAAAGAGCCTACTGAGGAGTGTGTGCCTTCAGGGGCAGATCAGCATGCCTGACCGGCAACCCTCCTCCCAAAAGAGGGCTGTGCACCCAGCTCAGGCTGCGATCCTGGGTAGGGAACCTCCCGGCCCACGTCACAGCCAGGGGAGATTCATCAGCCTGAGGTCCCGCTTGCTGGCAGAGGCCGGGGAGAGGCCATGGAAAGGGGAAGGGTGGAGGGGAGCGAGACCTGCTCCAGAGTGCGGGTCTTGGACAGCCCCATCTGCCAAGTCCAGACTTTCAGCTGAGCGGAGCCATTTCAGCCCCACCCGGCAGCTTTGCACAGAAACAAAGAGCAGACCTTTGACCCCTGCTAACAGCAGTTGTGGAGCCTCAGGACAGGCTTACCCAACACAGCCCCACCCAGACTCACTCCCTATCCTGCCCCCACTGAGGTGGAGAATAAGGACACACCTGGAAGTCCCAGGGCCCCACCCACCACCCTAGGCACAAGAGGGCCTCTCTAGAGGAACAAGAGGTAGCTACAGGACCCAAAAACAGCACTGCAGCTCGCTCCTCCCTGCAAGTGCCACCTCCTGACAGGAAGGTCATCCTGCACACCCTTTTACTGCATCTACTGATTCATCATAAAGGGTGTGGTCGAATCTCACCCACAAACACCACCTACCGGCTCAGAGACTAAACAGGGTGTGTCATTATCCAAACGAAAATCTAAAGGCAAGAAGGAACAACTGATCCAGATGGGAAGGAACCAGAAAAGAACTCTGGAAGTATGAAGACTCAAAAGCACAGCCCCAAAGACGAACAACAGCTCCCCAGCAATGGACATTAACCAAACTCAGAACACTAAAATGACAGAAGAAGGATTTCAAACATGGATTGCAAGAAAACCGAATGATATGCAAGAAAAAATGGATAACCAACACAAAGAAACCACAAAAAAAATCCAGGACTTGGAAGAAAAATTCACTAAAGAAATTGAAATATTAAAGAAAAATCAAACCGATCTCCTGGAAATGAAGGACTTATTCAGGGAACTACGAAACACAGTGGAAAGCCTCAAGAACAGGGCAGATCAAACAGAAGAAAGAATCTCAGAGATTGAGGACAACGCCTTCCAATTAAATAAGTCAGTCACAGAGATCGAGCAGAAAATTAAGAGAAAAGAAATAAGGCTACAAGAAATGTGGGGTTATGTGAAAAAACCGAACCTGAGGGTGATAGGGATTCCGCAAGGTGAAGAAGAAAACACTCAAGGGCTGGATAAGCTATTTGAAGAATTAATAAAGGAGGCCTTGCTAAAAATCTAGATATACAAGTACAAGAAGTTCAACGGACCCCAGGGAGATTCAATGCAAATAGGAAGACACCACATCACAGTCATCAGATTGACCAAAATAGCCACTAAAGAGGCCCTTCTACCAGCTGTAAGGTGAAAGAAACAAGTAACATACAAAGGAAAGCCCATCAGAATTACTCCAGATTTCTCAACTGAAACCCTACAAGCAAAAAGAGAATGGGGCCCCATTCTCACTTTTCTGAAACAGAATAATGCCCAGCCTAGAATCTTGTACCCTGCAAAACTAGGTTTCATATATGAAGGAGAAATAGACATTCTCAGATAAGCAAAGATTGAGGGAATTCACCAAGACAAGACCAGCTCTCCAAGAAGTACTCAAAACAGAATTACACAAGGATCAACACGATAAACACTCTCGAATGTAAAACCACTCAAAAGTTAAAGATCAAAGGCTAGATTCCACAATGGCTCAAGATAGAAAACAAAGCAACAAAATGCAACCCAACAGAATGAACAGTAATTCACCCCACTTATCAGTTCTCTCAATAAATGTGAATGGTTTGAATTTCCCTCTCAAGAGACACAGGCTGGCCGAATGGATAAAAAAAAAACAAGCCAAGCATCTGCTGTCTCCAGGAAACGCATCTAACCTGCAAGGATGCATTTAGACTCAAAGTAAAGGGGTGGAAATCAGTATTTCAAGCAAATGGAAGCCAAAAGAAGGCTGGTGTGGCAGTTTTGATCTCAGATAACTTGGTTTTTAAATCAACAAAAGTAATGAAACACAAAGGGGGTCACTATATAATGGTGAAGGGTACAGTTCAACAAGAAGACATAACAATTCTAAATATGTATGCACCCAACTTAGGTGCACCCAGATTGATAAAGCAAACTCTTACTTGATCTAAACAAATTGATAGACAGCAACACCATAATAGTTGGAGACTTCAACACCCCATTGACACCACTGGACAGATCCTCCAAACAGAAAATTAACAAAGAAATAATGGATTTAAACAGAACTCTAGAACAAATGGGCTTGACTGACATTTACAGGACATTCTACCCCAAAACCACTGAATACACGTTCTTCTCATCAGCTCATGGGACATCCTCTAAGATTGACCATATTCTAGGACACAAAGCATGTCTTGAAAAATTTAAAAAAATAGAAATCATATCATGCCATCTTCTCAGATCACAGTGGAATAAAAACAGAAATCAACCCCAACAGAAACTCTCATCTCTACACAAAGTCATGGAAATTAAACAACTTTCTCCTGAACGATTCCTTTATAAAGGAGGAAGTAAAGATGGAAATTAAAAGATTCTTTGAACTAAACGACAACGGTGACACAAGTTATCAAAATCTGTGGGACACAGCCAAAGCAGTCCTGAGAGGAAAGTTTATTTCCATAAATACCTATATCCAAAAGTCAAAAAGATGACCAACAGACAACCTAATGAATCAACTCAAAGAACTGGAAAAAGAAGAACAGACCGACACCAAACCCAGCAGAAGAAGGGAAATTAATAATATCAAATCAGAACTAAATGAAATTGACAACAGGGAAACTATACAGAAGATTAACAAATTAAAAAGTTGTTCTGCACTGCCAAGGAAACTATCATTAGAGTGAATAGACAGCCCACAGAATGGGAAAAAATATTTGCTCTCTACACATCTGATAGAGGGCTGATAACCAGAATCTATCTAGAACTCAAAAAAATCAACAAGAAA
>NW_012154174.1:1441721-1443187 GCF_000956105.1 Propithecus coquereli
TAACAATAAGAACATGAACAAGTAAGATTTTTACTAACCAACGGCAGGGTTTTGCTTCATGCAGCCCCAGGGTCAAAATTAGCCAGAGTTAAATACAACTCACGTGGCAGTCAATGTGTTAAAGGCCATCTACATTGAGAATTTCTGAAGATTCTAGAAAAATACATACCAAACTGAAAACAACTGTTCCTTCCAGGTAAGGTATAGGAACTGACTAGAGTGGAGGTCATAGGGTCTTTAGCTTGAACTACATAATGCTAATACTTTATAAGAAAAAAACTTCATTTATTACTTGTTTACATAAAAGGTTTTAAAAGGTACCTAAACATACCCACTAAGATGGCTATAAAAAAAAAATGGAGCCAGGCGCAGTGGTTCACACCTGTAATCCTAGCACTCTGGGAGGCTGAGGGAGGAGGACTGCTTGAGGTCAGGAGTTTGAGACTAACCTGAGCAAAAGTGAGACCCCCATCTCTACAAAAAATAGAAAAATTAGCCAGGCACGGTGGCATGCACCTGTAGTCCCAGCTACCCAGGAGGCTGAGGCAGAAGGATCTGATCTCTTGAGCCCAGGAGTTTGACGTTGCTGTGAGCTATGATGACACCACTGCATTCTAGCTGTGGTGACAGAGAGAGAGAATGTCTCCAAAAAAACCAAAACCAAACAAACAAAAAAAGGAGGAAAATAACAAGTGTTAGTGAGGATGTGAGGAAACTGGAGCCCTCATACATTGCTGGTGGGAATGTAAAATGGTGCATCCACTTTGGAAAGCAGTTTGGCAGTTCCTCAAAATGTTAAACATAGTTACCAAAAGACCTAGCAATTCTACTTCTAGGTATATACCCAAGAGAAATGAAATCTATGTCCACAGAAAAACTTGTACAGAAATGTTCATAGTAGCATTGCTCATAATAGCCAAAAAGAGGGAACAACCCAAATGTCCATCAATTAATGAAAAGATATATAAAACATCATATATCTATAAAATGGAATATTATTGTGCCATAAAAAAGATTGAGTACAAATACATGCTACAACCTGGATGGAACCTTGAAAACATTGTATTACGTGAAAGAAGCCAGATACAAATGGCCACATGTTACAAGTTACTACTTATATGAAATATACAGCATAGGCAAATCAATAGATATATAAAGTAGAGTAGAGGCTGCCAGCGGATGGGGTTGGGGGAAATGAGGAATGACTCCTAATGGGTACAAGATTTCTTTTTGGGGTAACTGAAATGTTCTGGAACTAGATATTGGTGATGGTTGCACAACAAAAGATTTTTAAAAAACTGAAATGTATACTTTAAAAGGATGAATTTTATGGTATGGGAACCATACTCAATTTTTTTTTTTTTTTTTGAGACAGAGTCTCACTATGTTGCCCGGACTAGAGTGCCGTGGCATCAGCCTAGCTCACAGCAACCTCAAACTCCTGGGCTCAAGCAATCCTTCTGCCT
>NW_012154174.1:1443237-1446080 GCF_000956105.1 Propithecus coquereli
ACCATCCGAGGGATGGACACGCTTGAAACTTGGACTGGGGTGGGAGGGGCGCAGCAAGGGCAACATACGTAACCTAAACATCTGTACCCCCATAATATGCTGAAATAAAAAAAAAAAAACAACTAGGTAAGCTTCAAATAAACAACCTGAAGATGCATCTCAAAGGACTAGAAAAACAAGAGCAAACCAAACCCGAAATGAGTATGAGAATAAAGATCAGAGCAGAAATAAATGAAATTGAAAAAGAAATATAAAGATCAATGAAATGCTGATTTTTTGAAAAGATAAAATTGACACACCTTCAGCCAGACTAAGAGAAAAAGAGAGAAGACTCAAATAAATAAAATCAGACATGAAAAAGGAGATGCTACAACTGATACTGCAGAAATCCAAAGCATAAGTAGAGACTACTATGAGCAACTATATGCCAATAAATTGGAAAACCTAAAAGAAATGGATAAATTCCTAGACACATACAACCTACCAAGATTGAACCAGGAAGAAATCCAAAACCCTGAATAAACCAATAACAAGCAACAAGATAGAAGCAGTAATAAAAAGTCTCCCATCAAAGAACAGCCCAGGTCCTGATAGCTTTATTGCTGAATTCTACCACATTTTTAAAGAAGGACTAATACAAATTATTCTTTTCAAACTCATCCAGGAAATTGAAGAAGAGGGAATTCTCCCAAACTCATTCTGTAAGGCCAGTATTACCTTGATACCAAAACCAGACCAGGACACAACAAAAAAAGAAAACCACAGGCCAATATCCCTGATGAACATAGATGCAAAAAACCTCAACAAAATACTAGCAAACTGAATGCAACAGCATATTCAGAAGATCAATACCAGGAATGCAAAGATGGTTCAATATATGCAAATCAATAAATGTGATACAACACATCAACAGAATGAAGAACAAAACCATATGATCATCTCAATGGTTAATGGATAAAATTGGTTAATAGATATAAAAGTAAAGTTAGAACAGTTAGATTGAAGAAATGAGCCCTAGTGTTCTATAGCATAGTAGGGTGACTGTAGTTAATAACAATTTATTGTATATTTCAAAATAACTAGAAGATTTAGAATGTCCAATCAGAAGGAAATGATAAATGTTTGAGGTGATGGATATCTTTAATTACTCTGATTTGATTATTACACATTGTAGGCATATATCAAAATATCACATGTACCTCATAAATATGTATAATTATTATGTATCAATAAAAACAAAGGAGAAGACCATGTATTCTGACAAAGATGGAGTAGGATGGCATCAGACTATTATCACTGTAAAACACATGCACACAAACAACAAAAACTAAAACAAAACAAAAAACTTACCCAGAAAAAGGGAATTAACTAGCATTAAATAACAATACATTTTGGTCTTTTGATAAATTTAGAGTATATTATTTAAAGTTGAAAAGAAGCAAAAGTGTATCACCTTCTAATTATCTTATTAATTTATGAGCTGCATATTCACTGCATTTGTGTTAGAATTTTGCAATCAGAAAGACTGGATGAAGGCACTGGGTTTTTTTAGTGCACATTTTGATAATTTAAAAAAATCTAATACAAAAATAGGACTCAGAAATATTTTTAAAAGTATTTCTCTATAGGAAAAGACTGAGAAATAGTAAGCAATGTTTGACATAGCTTGAAGACTAAGCTATTTCTTTTCTCTGGTTTATGGGCCTATGCTTATTTTTCTACTATTGAAAATAAATGAGATTATTACATGTTGATTTTATGTTTATTCCTTATAACTAACATTACTATATTTGCCTCTTTACTAAAGATATTTTGAGCCAAGTTGTGATTATGATGGAGTGGAAAATAATTACATGGGGCAGCTGCTTTTTATGACAAATAATTTATAGACATAGCAGTAGAAAAAGAGAAATAATGAAAAAAAGTAGTCCTTTGATTCATTATTACAAATAAAGGAAAAACTGTTAAGAAAATGAAAAGAAAAAAATCCACTCTGGCCACATGATGGGTAGACTGAAGCCTAGGGGAAGGAAAATATAGTGTACTTCATAAATGTTAGAGCTGCAGATTTTTTCATTTCTCTGTATGTTTATACTCAAGAGTTTTTCATGTTTTGACAAAAAATTTAAAGGTCACAGAATAATCATAATTTTTCCTACTAATTATTATAATCACTTTCCATGGTTTCAGCTTACAGGGTCACTTTTTACAGTGTCAACTACCATGCACATCAAGGACTGCATGTTCAGTGTCAGGAAATCTCATCTGAAGCATCTCTTGAAGTGGAAAGTTAAGGATAATGTGATTACCTACCTGTAATTCCTCTGCTGTGGAAACATCTAGTCCAGTTAGATCTTGTATTCTCATATTAATTCGAGACACCACAGGGTTTTCATAGCCAGAGAGCCAGGCACTAAGAAGATAATATTAGTTTTACTGATGTTTCATTATATTAAGACTAAGAACTGTTATTTTAAAAGCCATAATATATAGGGCAATAAACCTTTATCGAAAGGCATTTAGTTAATTTTCTTGTTTGATATGATCTTTACTGATATTGTAGTTTTTAAAAGTTGTCACATTCTATAATTAGACAGTGGAATGGAAAAAAAAAGTAATCTCATTTATTATAGAGTTTCTGTGAAAACAGCTGGATTAATGTAAGGAGGCTATTTAACATATTGACTGCCACATTAGAAAAAAAGATATTTTCCCAGGGCCATGATGTTTTATTAAAACAAAATGATCCTTTCTAATTTATTTGGAATTATTTTCTGTGAGTTATATGCAACACAATCCATGTTTTTAGAATTAAATTGTCAATATTAATTATAACAATAAGA
>NW_012154174.1:1447595-1451684 GCF_000956105.1 Propithecus coquereli
CCTGAGCTCAAACAATCCGCCCGCCTCGGCCTCCCAGAGAGCTAGGATTACAGGCGTGAGACACCGCGCCCGGCCCACACTCAATTTTTAAAGCCACCCCCAAATTCAACTATATTCCCTTTTTCACATTTGCTTTTCCTTAGTCTATCATCCCGTTTTTTCCTACACTTCCTCAACTCTCATTAAGCTTTGATTTCATGGTTCATCATTTTAACAACATTCTTGCTAAAAGCCTAAATTCAACTGTCTGGCAAAAACACAATCTTGAATGAATCTCTTTGCTCCAAGCCTGTATCTGTGTCACCAAACCCTACTGAAGAGAGTCACAAAGTAGGGGAGATATGTTCCATGTCAAATTCATTAACACCAACTTCAAATGGGTCCTCACCATTACATCCTCTTCCACTCTGCACCCTAATCCACCTCAGCCTGCCCCTCACTCAGCAGATATTATCTCCTACTTCATAGAGAAAATAAGTATCATACAACTTACTTACATTTGCATCTATCTGCTCCTTCTAGTTCATTTTATTAATAGTTCCTATAGAGGAGATTTCTCTCCATTTTCTAAGGCTAATCCTCTGCCTTAGATTCCGTATCCCCTGCCATCTCAGGAACCATAAATCAATAATTAGCCCTTCCTTCTCTTATATAATCAGTTTCCCTCTCTTACTAACACTCCTCACAGCTTTTAATTAGGCTTAAGTCTCTCCCATTAATAAAAATTAAATTTTTTCCCCTCAACTTTCTATCTCCCTCCAGCTACCAACCTCTTTCCCCTCCTTCTTCAAGCCAACTTTTCTCTGAACCCATTCTAATCTAGCTTTAGTCCCTTATCGTTCCACCAAAATCACCCTTGCTTACGTCATCCATAACCCTACTTTACTATTAAATCAATAACATTTTCCAATTCTCATTGTATTTGTTCCTTCAATAACATATAACAAACATTCATCCTTCTGGAAACTCTCTTCCTCAAACACCCATTCTCCAGGTATTCCTTCGGTGTCTCTGGCTGCTTTGTCTCAGTCTCCTTTATAGTCTCCACCACTATATTCTGCCTCCGCTCAGGGCCCACTTCCTCAAGAACATGTTTCCTCTAGCCCTAAGGAACTAGGGCTCTTCTTTCTGACCAAAGTATTCTTTTTCACTTTGCAAAGTTAAGGCTTTGAATATCACCTTAGCACTTCTACACAGAAAATAGATACGTATGTAAGTATACACACACACACACACACACACACACACACACACACTACAATTTAAAAAAATGGTTTTACTAGAATCAGTCCACAAGATCAAAAAGGACCCAAATATATCTTTCTCTAAAATGGATGTGAGATGTATTGCAGGATGTTTAGTTTCCAAAAAAAAAAAAAAAGGAGCGAGAGAGAGATAATGAGGAGGAGGAGGAGGTGGAGAATGTTTTTACTAATCACAATTATGAAATTGACATGACATCCTATTAGAATTAAACCAGAATAATACTGTTATAAAATTTACATTTCTCACATCCATTTCTTTCTTTTTTTTTTTGAGACAGAGTCTCACTCTGTTGCCCGGGCTAGAGTGCCGTGGCGTCAGCCTAGCTCACAGCAACCTCAAACTCCTGGGCTCAAGCGATCCTCCTGCCTCAGCCTCCCGAGTAGCTGGGACTACAGGCATGCGCCACCATGTCCGGCTCATTTTTTTCTATATATTTTTAGTTGTCCGATTAATTTCTTTCTAATTTTAGTAGAGACGGGGTCTTGCTCAGGCCGGTCTCGAACTCCTGACCTTGAGCCATCCGCCCGCCTTGGCCTCCCAGAGTGCTAGGATTACAGGCGTGAGCCACCGCGCCCAGCCTCTTTTTTTTTTTTTTTTTTGAAACTAAACATCCTACAATGCATCTTGCATCCATTTTAGAGAAAGATATATTTGGGTCCTTTTTGATCTTGTGGAGTCATTTCAGTAAAATCATTTTTTAAAATAGTAAATAACATAATTTCTTAAACTGTGCTAGGAAGTTGACAGAAAGGCAACTATAATATAAAATCTATGATGGATAACAACTGGCAGGATTTGGACTATTTTATGAAACACTGAGAACCACATCTCCATTCCAAGTGTTACATCAATGAACCTTTTTCCTTACAGTAAGGTGATTTTTTGCTGGCGGTGCAACAATGATTCTCAAGTTTCTTCTTAAATAACATATGCTCAATTGTTCAAGACTGAAGTAAATTTTCTTTCTGATTTTGCTCTTTTCAAGTATAAGCAAATATTTAATAACATCTTTGTCTTTTGTATACTGGTAGGAAAATATTGTGAAATGCAGCTTTGTAATTTTCTATTTCCTCACAATTAAACAGATGCAATTAATTACATGAAGAGTAATCCTTTAAATACTTCCAGTTTTTAAAATAGAAAGGCTTCTGAATAACTTTGCAAAACTTGCTTTCCATTTGGGTACATAAGCTCATAAACATGACACATTTGATCTGTGTGTTAGTACTTTATTGACTACACTTTGCCCTTACCAATCCCTCCATGTACACTGAGAAATGACTGTATGTATTTTTAAAGTAAGTTACGTTTACCGTTAGAATAAAACTAGACTATGGGGACAACCCTGAGCAAGTTTGGTCTTCCTTAGAAATCCGCTGAAGAGGGCAGGTACAGCTCACTGAAGGGTATGATGAAACTATAGTCTTCCCATCATTTGTTAGGCCCCCACTGCCATGTCTCACCACCACAGCAATGTGCACATCTGCTTCCTCAGCAGCACATGCCTTTAGAGTGTCTGTCAGAAACAGAATATTGTTGGTTGGACACCCAATGCTGTTTGCAATCTTTCATTAATTCTCACTTTCGACTTTGTGCCCAATCTTGGTATCAAAGTCATCATCAACAACCTCAAGAATATCTCCCTCTGTAGAATGCCCAAGTAATAGTTTCTGTGCCTCTACACTCCCTGGGGAATAGATATACACCTTCATTCCAGCCTTTCTCCATTTCCTGAATGCTGGAACTACATCTTCAAAGAATGCTGCCCTCCACGTGTGGCCCTGAAGCTGTTTCAGCACCACGGTCTTTCTGTCCAGAGACATCTGCCAGAGTTATCTACCACAGCTTGGGCCACCTATAGCAGGTCATCTGCCCCATTGCAGGGATCAGAACAGCCCCATGCCGGTGGGAATCCTCTTCAGCCTATTTCCTCAAAGGACTGATGTCCTCAAAAATGAAGAATTTCTTTGTCTGCAGATACTCTTAACATTTTCTCTGATGTAAAGAAATAAGATGTTCTTCATGAAAGTAATTGAGCTTTGTATATGTAACAGGATTGAACCAGCTGCTAGATGCTACTACAGGAATCAACCTAATGATCAGGCGGGTGAAGGATGGTTACAGCTACACTCTCAGAACTGTCCTGGGCTTCTCACGGCCCTCCAAGAATCTCAGAGTTGGCAGGTGCCTGCAGCCTGAAGCATATCGGGAATAGTCCACCTCTGAGCACCCGGATGTGGAGAAGACAGTTGCCCCAATACACTTTTACGGTACTATATATCCTTCCTTTGTAGCATGTATCACAGTGATAGTTTTACGTTACTATGTTATTTGAGTACAGTAAGCCACTTTCATTTGACTACTGTAATACTAATAGTTCCAAATACATATATATTCTGCCTGTTTCTACTCACTACTATATCCATAGAACTTATAATGCCTGGCACATAGTAGATACTTAGTAAATATTTGCTGAATGAATGAATCCTAAAGACTTCTTAGAACAAATCTAAGATTTATCCTATTTTACCAAAATCATTTGCCTGGTGATGTCCTCCAAATTTATCAGGACTGGCTGAGGAGAATTCCTCAGTGTAACAGAAATGGGAAGAAACAAAGAATGTTATTGTAAAGAATATGGCTGATAAATATATTAAGAACTTATTTCTCCCAATGCTGACCGAGTTCCTGGTAGGTCAATGTACCATTCACTCTGGGGTGGTGAAAGTGTTCTTTGGGGTAATAAAAATGTTGTACAATTGACTGTGATGGTCACACAATTCTCTGAATATACTAAAAGCCAATGAATTGTATGCTTTAAAT
>NW_012154174.1:1455777-1457324 GCF_000956105.1 Propithecus coquereli
TGTAGAAAATCATTACTTCAGAGTAAAAAAATGAAAACCACTTCCCCACCAGAATCAAAGAAGCTTTTTCTACCACTCTCAACAAATTATTGTTTATTTGCATACGTCATTATTTATATTACTTTAACTAGACTTTATGAGTTCACCTAACTAAACTGTCTTAAGGCACAAAACTTAATGTTTACCTTTTAAAAACTTAAAATTCCATTTCTCTGATCTAGCCAAAATTATTAGGTTTTTCCATTAACAAATTATAGTAAATTTTGTTTGTTTCTTTTTAATGTTGGAAAAAACAGAGATGACTTGCCAAAAGTTAACAGATGGTCAATAACACAAATAAAAACTTTTTTTAAACAGTAAAGGATTTCCGCACATATTTTGCCAAAGAAAATTCTATTTGCTGGAATGCTGGAACAAATTTTTACTTCCACAAAAGATGATGTAATCCTTTAGAAATTTCTCAAAATACAGATATCTGAAATTCCCTTCTGAATCATTCCAAATACAGATGTTCCCAGACCAAAAGGGATTAAATTAACTAATATCAGAATGCAAATTTTCTTCCATTTTGCATTTGAGATGCCTTTTTCTTATTGTCTTATAATTTAAAAGGGAACCATAAATCGTTTATTTCACTTGAGGGAGTCTTCAAATTGAGATTTACTGTGATGGGTAGAAAATGTCTCAACATAGCTATTTAAATCTCAAACTAGTAAAAACTTTTTATTTATTAAAATATAAAATATGCTACATATTTAATGGGGCAAATTCTTTAACAGTTAAGACTCATCTCTCAATATATATTTTTTGTTTTTATTAATAAAAGTGTTGCTGAGCAATAAAGTCACCGTTCTATGGAATTCCTTTTTCACTAGGTCATTTTAAACACACACACATATATATACACACACTCTGCATATTTTGCCAAGACTGAATGAATTTATTCTGGTTTTACTCACAGTGTTCCAATGCTTCTAATGCTATTGGCTAAATGCCTTCTGCTGCCATTTATAATGTATAATATCAAGTATGGTTGTGCATTTCTCAAAAATCCTGAAGCTGCTTCTAAGAGCTATAAAACTAGAATACTTAAAAAATAAGTTTGAAATATTTAATTTTTAAGAAAAGTAAGTTTTGTAGATAACCTTCCAACAGTATTTTGACTTGCTAATAAGAGTCTATTGACTCTGTGGGCTGAATATTTCTTCAAAAGATACAATGTATATACATAAAATTTCCAAAAAATGTCTGCTCAAACACTGATTTCATGAAATTTTGTTTTATATGCTTCCTAGAAGCATCCAAATCTGAAGAATTGAGATACTCACAAACTTTATGACAGTAAAAATGTCTAAAACCATGCAATAATCTGATAAAATATTTAATAGCTTTAGTTTATCTTTTTTTAAAAGAAGACATAAATAAGTTTCTATAATAGAATGGAAAATTAGCTTAAGCTTAACTTAAAATTGGGGTTATGGCCGGGCGCGGTGGCTCACGCCTGTAATCCTAGCTCTCTGGGAGGCCGAGGCGGGCGGATTGTTTGA
>NW_012154174.1:1457374-1459761 GCF_000956105.1 Propithecus coquereli
CTCACACTCCTGGGCTCAAAAGATCCTCCTGCCTCAGCCTCCAGAGTAGCTGGGACTACAGATGCATGCCACCACACTCGGCTAAATTTTCTACTTTTTATAAAGATGGGGGTCTCGCTCTTACTCAGGCTGGTCTCGAACTCCCGACCTCAAGCAATCCTCCCGCCTCAGCCTCTCAGAATGCTAGGATTACAGGCATGAGCCATTGTGACCAGACTCCTCACTGCTTTTTAAACTACTGTGGTTTGTTTTTAAAATATAATACCTTTAGTTTGAGGAGCGATCATGAAAGTCCATCAATAAAATATTGGTTAAATAAGGTTATTTCTAATTTTTCCCTATTACAAACAATATTTTAACAAAAATTATATATCTATATCTTTGCGCACTGTGGGAATATCTCTCTAGGATAAATTCCTAGATGCAGAATTGCTAGATGACTTTTATATTTTGATAAATGATGTCAAACTGACCTCTGAAAAAGTTGCATTGATCTATACCTACCTACTTCATAAAATCTCTGCCAGTATCAACCTTTTTATTCTTTGCCAATCTTAGAGGCAAAAATATTTTAATTTCAATAGTTTAAAAATTTTTTTAAAGTTTTAATTTGCACTTATTATTATATCATAAAAGATCTCTGTAGAGGGTTTGCGGCTTAGCAGTTAAAGGCAATGTTGACTACTGTAGGTTAAAAAAAAAAAAAGCTGTCATCTTAATTGTGGTTCTGTTGTACTCACTACAGGAAAAAACGAAGTCTGATATGTGGGAAGTTATTTCACTTAATTTTACTTTCATGTAAAAACTTCCCCCAAATATAAGACTCTTCTGCTCAGCATGGTGGCTCATGCCTGTAATTCCAGCATTTTGGGAAGAAGTAGGAGGATCGCTCGCAGCCAGGAATTTGAGACTGGCCTGGGCAACATAATGAGACCTCGTCTCTTAAAAACAAAAAAAAAAGAAAAGGAAGAAAAGAAATTATCCAGGCATGGTGGTGTGTGCCTGTAGTCCTAGCTACTTGGAAGGCTGAGCCAGGAGGACCGCTTGAGCCCAGAAGTTCAAGGTTAAAGTGAGCTATAATTGTGCCACTGTACTCCAGCCTGGGCAACAGAGCAAGACCCTGTCTCTAAAAAATAATAAATGAACAAATAAGACTTTTCTTAGTTGAAGAACTACATTCATTTATAACATTTTATTCATCTAGATCCTATCTTTAACAAACCAGTACTGTTAATCTGCCTTCAATGACATTACTGTAGACCTTTCGGGTAGTCCAAGAATTTAGCTCTAAACTGACATTGTTGTAACACTGCTAAAAATTCAGTGGTGACAATTATACTGTAATATGTTTGCTGTGCATTCTTCTAGGCCCTGGAAGTTTTATTCCTGTATTAAATTAAATCATCAGAAATCAGGATTTCTTTCTTCCAGTATTTGGTGCTTTAACTAAGTTAGTTATACCATTTACTTCAATAGGAAAAATCATTTGAAGATCATTTATCTTTTGTACAACTATAATTTAAAATGTCAACTAAGTTATACAATGTTTTTCTCATAAAACATTATAAAAACTTCAAAAAATATAAAAGTATATGAAGTCCCTTCCCTAGTCCCACTCCTCACAGATAAACACTATTAACAAATATGTATATATCCTCTCGACATTTTTTTCCCTGTGTATAAACAAAGAGAATTTTTCTAAACAAAAAAAAAAGGTAATTTACCCACCCTCCAATCTCCTACCTCCATATACATATACACTTTCTTTCCAAGTCAATCCAGTATAGCACTACCTCATTTTTTAATACTGTGGTAAAATATACATAACATAAAATTAACCATCTTAACTTTTTTTTTAAATTATGGTAACTATACATGACATAAAACTTAATATTTTAACCATTTTTTCATTGTACAATTCAGTGGTATTAAGTACATTCACAATGTTGTACAACTATCCATTTCCAGAACTTTTTCATCATCCAAAACAGAAACATCGTACCCATTGAACAATAATTCCCTGTGTCTCCCTCCGCTCTCCAACCCCTGGTAACCTCTATTCTACTTTTTGTATGTATGGATTTGCCTAGTCTAGGTATCTCCTATAATAAAAATCATATGTTTGTCATGTCTGACTTATTTCACTTAGTATCATGTTTTCAAGATTCATTCATGTTATAGCAAGTATCAGAATTTCATTCCTTTTTAAAGTTGAATAATATTCTCTGTATATATCACATATTTTCAATTCATCTGCTGATGGTGGACATTTGGGTTCCTTCCACCTTTTGGCTATTGTCAATAATGATTCTATAAACATTGGTGTGCAAGTATCTGATTCCTCACTTTCAAATCTTTTGGGTATATACCTAGAAGTGGAATTGCTG
>NW_012154174.1:1464271-1466912 GCF_000956105.1 Propithecus coquereli
AGTGAAAATATATTAAAACACTCCTAATGAGACAGATGGGACCTATGTTTGTTATATCTAATTAGTTATTTTACACTTGTGGATAAACATTACTTCTTGTGAGAATAAGACAGACAGAATTCAGCACAAAGATATTTCTATTTTCATAAGAGCTGGGAGTTCTGTTGGAATAACGTCACTCAAGTCTGTGAGCTCCTTATAAGTTATATACCTAAGTTATGCAGTGACCTATTTTAAAAAATTATTTTAGTGATCTATCAACTTATAACCTAATTGGATTCTCTTTAAACATTGTTAAAAGCATGGAATTTGAACTGATTGACTTGCGAAGACTTTGTTATGTAGTCATTCAAGGCACTAACTTTGTCAATACCTACAGATATTAGGAGACCCAAAGATTTTTTAAACCCCTGCTTTACTAGAGTCCAAATTAAGCCTTTTTCTATGAAAGGTCTTCGAGAAATTCTGTTACTTCAGTATAAGAACACAACTTTACTTATCAGGTAAGGTTTGGGAAACCTCACCAGACATTTTGTAATTTAATAAGTTACTCTAGAATACCTCCATTAACTGTCCCATAACCATATTTGTTTATTAATCCATCATGAAAATTCAAGCACACATATCTTCAAGTATCTATACCTAACAACTTAGATCTTAGAAATCATATCATGGGCTTTGTGAAAATTAGATTCCCAAGAAACAAAATGGTCCAAATATGATTAAAGTTCTTTCCATTACTCCCTTACCTCTTAGATACTCTGTACTGTGCTGTGGTCAATTTTCCAGTCTCAGGGTCATGTACTGTAGCTCGGCTCAGCTACAAAAAAAGAGAAAGGACAAGGACTTACTCTAGTAGCAGGCAATTTTGGGATTTGTTCGTTTTGTTTTGCCAAGCCACAGGTGATTGGAAGGGTTCAGATTGGTCTGGATGGTAGGTAATGGTTTCAAATCCACAAAAAAATATTTGGAAAGGTGGCAACAAGAACAGCCACTTCCAAATCAAGAGAAATGGGTTGACAAATTTTTGTTATAGATTTATTGTCCTTTCACTTTTTTTAAAAAAATCATTTCAAGCTCTATGTAAATGATTTATAGCACTGGGTTTCACAAGAGCTTTCTCAGATCTAGAAGTTGAGTGTTCTTTAAATATTTTTTTAAAAATTAGTAGTACTCCAAAATCCATTTTTTAAAACTCTTGAGATAAAACTGTTTTTAAATCTCTCTGGCAAAATAAAAAGCAACTAAGTTCCCAAGTAATTTCTGGAAGACTGAGCTCAGAAGCATAACTCTGTTCTTTCCATTGCCAACTTTTGAGTCAGCGAGTTTATTCAAATACAAAACTCCAAGAGGAATACGGATTACTTCATAATGACAATGGTATTTTGTAAGACATATGAACAAATGCCAACACAATCACCATGAAGGATGATGCGAATCACTGCAGCATTTATGAATGTGAGACAAGTGCAGAAAGAAGCAAGATTAACTAGGCTGCTTCTTTTTCTTTAATGCCCACTTTGGCAACAAAAGTGAAAAAGAAAACAAGTATCAGGCCATTTCCGGGCTATCTGATACCTGATCTGAAAAAGATACAAAGCATATTAATTCTCTAAAAATTATGTACCAATTAAAGACTAAAAACAGAACTTCTAGATAAAGGGAAAGACCTGTGAAACACAAAGCAGTTTATCCATGCGTTATCCTGTTTATATACACAGTGGTGACTTCAGCTGGAGACTGAAAATGACCTACTTCCCTTAAATGAATAATAATTCCTGTAGGATGTACAAAACACTCATTAGAGGGCAAAATATGCAGCATACACATCTCTTACCTTTTGCTAATTCTGTAATGTACCGTCTCCAAGTCTCCTGTTATTGGGTTTGAAATGGTGGCTCGCCTCAGCTGTGAAGCCAACCATCAAAATAGTTGCATTACAAGACAAAAAATGAATCACATTTATCCAACCAGACAGAATTCTGGGTTGTTTCTTTTTTTTTTTTAAACAAAGGAGGCTGAAAAGAGAAAATAACTCTACACACTTCCAGTCACCTGGTGCCATGCCTTGAAAGCCAGTTGGTTTTTTAGGTTTTTGTATTTTTAAAAAATTGTTTGATTTTTGTTTTGCATTTGTGCACAAATGAAAGAGCTTCGAAATTAAATTTCTTTCGATGGTTAGAGGACATGACATGAGAAAAAAAGAAGTATCTAAAATCTGAAGTCTAATTTATAGTTATAAGAATGGCTATTTGTAGTTAATGATCCATTCCAAAAGCTTTGATTTTAATTTTTTTTGTGTGTGATGGAACTGTTTGCAAAGGTTAATGCTGTTTAAAATTCACTTTAAGGTCAATCTTTTCTTCTTTCAAGATATCCACTCAGTAACATATAAAGCAAAATAATCGTGGACTGAGCACAAAGGCAGACAAAAATAACTCGTAAATGTTAAAAATAGTAAAAAAAAAAAAAAAGGCAGGCTGGATAATAATTTCAAACCTTTTTTAAAAAAATGGAAGGATGATTCTGAAGTTAAAAACAGGACGAAGGCCAGGCACGGTGTAATCCTAGCACTCTGGGAGGCAGAAGCAGGTAGATCACTCAAGGTCAAGAGCTCGAGACCAGCCTGAGCAAGAGCGAG
>NW_012154174.1:1466962-1468132 GCF_000956105.1 Propithecus coquereli
AAATTATAGAAAATTTAAATTTTCTTCATGTCTTCTGATGGGGTTCAGGACACTCTACCCCAAAATGTGGCACCTTAGCATTTGAGAAAACAGCAGAAGTAGAAGGTTTCTCTGACTTTCTTCCATTTTTCTACCCTTAAACAGGCCATAAAAGAATTCTCTGACCTTCTTCTAAAAGTAGGACATAAGACTTTCAGTCCAGGGGTACCATCCTTATACCCATATGAAAGGAACCTCTTTTATCCTTAAAGGCACAGAGACATGGAGAAGTATCTGAACAAACAGGCTTTGCTAAGTTCTCTCCGGTTTATTACCATTAGATCACACTCCCTTTGTCTAATCATAGTTCTGCCTGTCCATTCTTCATCAAACCTAACATAAAAATACACAGGTTTCCTTGTTTCTTTGGGTCTTCATTTCTAAAGGCTCCTATGTCATATAAAATTTATATTAAATAAGTTTGTATGCTTTTCTCTTGTTAATCTTTTGGTTTGTTTTTTTTTTTTTTTTGAGACACAGTCTCACTTTGTTGCCCAGGCGAGTGCCATGGCATCAGCCTAGCTCACAGCAACCTTACACTCCTGAGCTCAAGCAATCCTCCTGCCTCAGCCTCCCCAGTTGCTGGGACTACAGGCACGCACCACCATGCCCACCCAGCTAGTTTTTTCTATTTTTAGTAGAGACAGGGTCTCTCTCTTGCTCAGACTGGTCTCGAACTCCTGAGCTCAAACTATCCTCCCGTCTTGGCCTCCCAGAGTGCTAGGATTATAGGTGTGAGCCACTGCGCCCGGCCTCTCTTGTTAATCTTCTGTTATATGGATCTCAGCCATGAGCCTAGTGATGGGCAAGGAAAAAACCTCTTTTCCCCTACACTTACAGGGGCAAAAGGGCAACTGGTGGTATATAAGGACATTTAGAAAACCAAGATATGTGTATGGTGATGTTTAAGGTTAATATATGAAAGACATATGGCTTTGCCCAAAAAAGAGTAAGAAACTGCTGAATCAACTCATTCTGTCCAGCCTTCATAGTACTTTTGGTATGACAGCAATAATCTTCAAAATTTTTTTTGAGTACCTCTTAAAATGCCTGCTAAAATCTAAGTACTTCTTTGCAGTTTTTTAGTTGACAATTAAAATTTTTCATAATAACTTAAATAGTTTCAATTAT
>NW_012154174.1:1471677-1487397 GCF_000956105.1 Propithecus coquereli
AAAACAGCATGAAATTTTACTGCCATTAAATTTATTGATCAAAAACAATCCAAACTGAGAAATCTTCTTTGAAGACTGAAGCCTTCAAACCCAAAGATATAAGGCTTGATCTCCAAGCTGAAATGAATTCTTAATATTCTACAAAGAGATTTTGATTTACTAGGTTTACTGACCATAAATAAAAGACTAAAATAGGAATTCAAGAGAGAATGACAGAATATGATGCAATCATAAGTAACATTCTGTTTGGCAGTAGATTTATAAGAATTCCCTTGGACAACATCCATACATATTAATATCAGAGGAGTCTTTTGCATTTATAATGTAGTCTTTGTTTGGTAAAAAAATAAAAAGCACTGGCCAGGAGTGGTGGTGGTTCATGCCTGTAATCCCAGCACTGAGGGAGGCCAAGATGGAAGATCACCTGAGAGCAGGAATTCAAAACCAGTCTGGGCAATATAGTGAGACCCCATATGCACAAAAAATAAGAAAAATTAGCCAGGCATGGTGGTCCAAGCCTATAGTCCTAAATACTTGGGAGGCTAAGGCAGGAGGACTTCTTGAGCCCAGAGTTCAAGGTTACAGTGAGCTACACTCTAGCCTGGGCAACAGAGTGAGACTCTGTCTCAAAAAAAAAAGGTACCAATTTGGAAAAGTAGTAAAACTTTAAAAAAATTCTGACTAAGTTTATTTTGCAGTACAGATATCCAGATAATTCAAACCTTTATGATATAATGAGGGTCAGCAAACTACACCCCATGGGCCAAATTCGGCCTACTGCCTGTTTTTGGAAATAAAATTTTATATAATATAGCCACATTCATTCATTTACATATTTGGCTGCTTCTATACTACAATGGCAGACTTAAGTAGTTGTGACAGAGATCACATGGCCTGCAAAGCCTAAAAAATATTTATTATCGAGCTGGGCATGGTGGCTCATGCCTATATAATCCCAGCACTTTGGGAGGCCAAGACAGAAGGATCACTTGAGGCCAGGAGCTCAAGATCAGCCTGGGTAATATAGCAAGATCCCATCTTTACAAAAAATTAAAAAATTAGTAAGGTGTAGTGGCACATGCCTATAGTCCTAGCTACACTCCAGCCTGGGCGACAAGAGTGAGATACTGTTTCTTTAAAAGGGGTGTGGGGGGGAATTTACTATTAACCTTTACAGAAAAAATCTGCCAACTCCTGTATAATGAAAACAAAAATATACCTAGCATTTATTTACAATCTCTTTATGAAAGTGATGGCAGTTTGTATTTTATTATCAAGAAGACCAAATGTGTTTTAAGAACAAGCTGATGGGAAAAAAGGCCAGTATATAAAGGGTAGTCTTTCCCACATTCTCACTAAAGAAGAGTTTCTATGCTAAACACTAAGTTTATAGGATTGAGTTTACATTAGATTACTTTTCTTTTCTTTTTTTTTTTTTTTTTGAGACAGAGTCTCACTCTGTTGCCCGGGCTAGAGTGCCGTGGCGTCAGCCTAGCTCACAGCAACCTCAAACTCCTGGGCTCAAGCGATCCTTCTGCCTCAGCCTCCCGAGTAGCTGGGACTACAGGCATGCGCCACCATGCCCAGCTATTTTTTTTTATATATATATATTTTTAGTTATCCAGCTAATTTCTTTCTATTTTTTTAGTAGAGACAGGGTCTCGCTCTTGAGAGTCACCGCTCCCGGCCATAGATTATTTTTCTTATTAAGATAAATGGTGTGATGTCACCATTTCACATTAACATGATGTTTATGCCCAATTATATCTTTCTACTGATAATGTGCCTAATAGGGAATAAAAATACTTCAAGTATTCTTTCAGATAAAAATACAGAAGATATGAAAAGGCTGGGTTTTGAGTAGTGTCTGAGATTAAAAGACTCCAAAATATATAGAAAAGTTTTTCAGAAAGGCAGTGAAATACAAATTTGTTAAATGTGAATAAAAATCTCATCTATGATTCTCATAATTCAGAGCTTAAAAGCCAGTTGCAGGGTATGTTACTTGTGTTGATAAACTGAAAAAAACTGGCATAGAGTCATTAACGACTCCATTACTTTGAGGTGACAATATCTAAAACTATCTGTGGAGTTATTACCATATCAATTATCCTTTCCATTATCTTACAAAGAAAAAATTAATACACAAGTACAGTAAATTGAAGAGAAAAAAGAAAAAATTATTTACCCTTGGTTTTGCTAGGTCTTTGACAATTTCAATTTCTGCATCAGAAATAATATCATGGAAGCGAACAATGCGAGGCTTGTCCCACTCATCCTCCTGTTTGGCTGGAGCCAGAATAAATTTGGGATTCCGGTTTCCATCATGGTAGCGGCAAAAGAGTTTTTTTTGTCTCCGTGGAGTCTAAATATAAAGTTAAGAAAATGATAGATATAGTAGAATAATAATATTTTTATTTTTTATTTTTATTTTTTTAAGAGACAGAGTCTTGCTCTGTTGTTCAGGCTGGAGTGCAGTGGCGCAATCATAGCTCACTACAGCCAGGAACTCCTGGGTTCAAGCGATCCTCCTGCCTCAGCCTCCTAAGAGCTGGGACTATAGATGTGAGCCACCAAGCCTAGCAATATTTTTAATACCTATTCCTATGCAGATAAGAAACAATAATCATGTTTGCATATACATAAAGAGTATCTCTGGAAGAATACACAAAAGAAGCCGTACTCTGCAAAAATATTTTTAAAATTTTATTAATGATTATTTTCTGGGAGAGAGATGGGAGGCCTTAAATAAGAAAAAAGGTGGGTTGGCATTCTGGGAGGCCGAAGCAGGAGGATCGCTTGAGCTTAGAAGTTCAAGACCAGCCTGAGCAAGAGGGAGATCCCATCTCTACTAAAAACAGAAAAAATGACCCAGGCGTGGTGGTGAGTGCCTGTAGTCCCAGCTATTCAGGAGGCTAAGGCAAGAGGATCGCTTGAGCCCAAGAGTTTGAGCTTGCTGTGAGCTAGGCTGATGCCACGGCACTCAGTCTAGCCCTGGAAACAGAGCGAGACTCTGTCTCAAAAAAAAAAAGAAAAAAAGAAAAAAGGTAGCGTTTCCCTTTTAACCCTTCTCTCATCAAAATAAAGTTCAGATGTTATAAATATGAAAGAAACATAAAATGCTTATGAAATGTTAAATAAATGCCCAGCATTGCTCTGAACTTCACAAAGTAACTGGGAAGCACCCAGAAAGTTTCTAGAAGGAAAAACCAAACAAACAAATCTAGGTTTTCCTAAATACTTCACAGTTAAATGCTTATGGCAAAAGAAAAAAAAAAGACTTTTTATGAAAATGGGTACCACTGAAAAAGACAAAATAAGTTATTAAACAAAAAAGCCAAGTATTTTTATTAGGGGGTATAAACATAGAGCAGTCAACAAAACACATAAATTTCCTTTAACCATCTATGTATTATATTAATAAGTTATTTCACTGCTGATTCTTTACTTAATTGAACAAGTATGTCATATACAAAGAAGGAACATGATTACTTTGTTTTAATTATTATACTAATAACATATTAAAACAAATAATGATTCATGTTTATTCTCCATGCACTTTATTTACCTAGAATCAAATCCAAGGCTTTGTATCTAATAAGTCTTTTATATAATGATGAAATGAATTTAACTGTTCTGCAAAAAAGAATGTTCCTTTCATCTTAGGCAGAGCTGATGTGTCATATCAATAAACTGGCCAATTAGCAGACTTCTGTTTTATACCTATAGTTCTATTTTGCTCTCTTCTTTAAGAGTTACTAAGGGCAATAAAAAAATCTGCTTACAATTGGAAATCTGAATACTAACTAGGTATTTGATGATATTATGAAACTATTGTGAATTTTTTTTTCTATTTTTAATTGTTTGGCTAATTTCTTTCTATTTATAGTAGAGATGGGGTCTCGTTCTTGCTCAGGCTGATCTCAAACTCCTGAGCTCAAGCAATCCTCCTGCCTCGGCCTCCCAGAGTGCTAGGATTACAAGCGTGAGCCACCGCGCCTGGCCTATTGTGAATTTTTTAGGTGTGATAATGGTATTGTAGTTAATCTGAGTTCTTTTTTTATTTCATTTTTTTTCTTGTTGAGTTCTTATCCTTAAAAGATACATACTAAAATATTTAGAAATGAAATAGAAAAGAAAATGTTTAATGAGTCTAACAAAGTGTCACTATCCTTGTATTAATATTTACTCATTAGCTCCCAAAGTAAAAGCAAGCATGTCTTCCTAGGACTCCATGAACCCAGCTATCAAAGTGTTAACACAGATATCTATTATATACTTACTTGCTATTAGTGGTTAAGCTGTCAACAGCCATCAATATCAAAATGTAAAGCTCAACTTGAGTTTATTAGCAATAAAGAAAAATTTAAACACTTTTCAAATGTTTACACTTAAAAGCATCTGCTCCAAAAATTCACTTACTCCTTCTATGCATGCCTGCATTCAACTGAACACTATTACCACATGATACTCCTTCTTTTAAAAGTTTTTCTAAAAGATTCCATAATCAACTAATATTAGAAAACAATGTATATCATATCCATAATGCCACATTATCATAAAAAGGCTCTGAGAAGTCCTGAGGTTAAACAAAAACCTATGTTCAAATTTGTTTAACAAATGTTTCCCAGACTTGAATCTTTTTTTTTTTTTTTTTGGCCTTGTATCTATTAACATCCTGAAGAACTGGCATTCTGAGTTATAAAGACATAAATAGAAATATATAATGAATAAGGGGATGTTTATATAGATATTTGGTCTTTTAAAGAATAAATGTTGGCTGGGCGTGGTGGCTCACACCTGTAATCCCAGCATTTTGGGAGGTCGAGATGGGAGGATTGCTTGAGGCCAGGAGTTCGAGACCAGCCTGGGCAATGTAGTGAGACCCCGTCTCTACAGAAATAAAAATAAAATTAGCCCCCAGGCCAATCTAGACATTTGGGAGGCTGAGCTAAGAGGGTCGCTTGAGCCCAGGAGTTTGAGGTTACCATGAGCTATAATCGAGCCCAGGAGTTCAAGGTTATAGTTAGCTATGATCGGGCCAGTACACTCCAGCCTAGGCAACAGAGCGAGATCTTGTCTCTAAAAAAATAAATTAAATTAAATTAATGTTAAAGACAAAATCTGTTGAAAGTCTTTCTGCATTTAGAGTGTTTCTTAAATAGACTAAAATATTTCACTGATTTCACCAAGGAATCTTGTTAAATTGACTAGAAGCAATACCACAAGAAATTATTATACAGATGAATCTATTATGTCTCATAAGTTAGAATAGTGTATTGTATCCACTTAAGACTGCTGAAATCTTTTTTGCATTAAATATAAGAAAAATTATCACTTCCCTTAAACTTATTTGATCCTTCACCCTGGAAAATAACCCTTTTTTGATCTATGAAAAAGGTAATATTACTGCAAATGCATGTGACAGTACATATTTGCAAGCTGTATTTTAAAGCTATTTTACTAATAATTGGAACATATTAAGTGTGATACCCACACTGAGGTAACGTTGCATGCTGTAAACAGTTTACATACTCATTCTGATTTTTATCACATGGCTTAAATATAAATGAACTGCGATTCTCTCTCTAGAACTATGTACAAATACATACATACATTCACACACACACACAATTGGCTTTTCCACTTTACCATTTTGATACCCTCCCCACGGCACAGCATTTCGTACTTCTGTCTCTCTGGCAGGTAATCCACAGCAACCCCTTTTTTCTTTGGTGTGGTTTTCTGATCAGACGGGTCATCTGAAGCAGACTTATTGACATCTTTTTCTTTAGCCATTATATACTCAAAATATTTTAAGTTACCATTAGCTCTCTGATGTTCAGGATCTATTAGAAGAGAAAGAAAGCATGTCCATGGGTAAGTTTACAGTTGTTTAAGCATCAGAATACAGCAATATAAAAATAGGTAACCATATAATTTATCTTCCAAACCAGGTTGCTTTTGTGAAAGGAAGCACTAATAAAAATTATTATACCAAAACAACAAGTGTAAACTAGTACTGTCCCCATGTAAATAAGGACATACAGTCACCCCATATAAACATCACCCTATAGAAAAACAGTTCTGGAGATGAAAAAAACAGCCATTTATTTCAAGGTAGCAACTAGTGCTCCCACGTTGAGAATTTACTAATCAGTGAAAGGAACTATATTCCATATGATGTCAAATGAATTTTAAATCCTGCTCATTCTACTTATTTTAAGCAATGGAAAAGGTTTTCCTGAGACCAAAAAGTATTCATCACAGGGAAAACAGGGCATATGTAGTTCAAAAGCAACCTTTACCACAGATGCATTATAAATGTAGCCTACTTCTGAGGGCTGAATGGATTTCAGTCCCAAATTTCTAGGTAACAAGGAAAAGGGAAGCTAAAGATATAATTTTCGAAAAAGCTAGAATCCACTAAATGCCTCAAAATTGCCAGTCATAATTTTTAACTACCTTTTAGTAGGGGAAAAGAAGACTACACTGCCCATCCAGGGGGAAAAAATCTAAACAACTACACACACAAACGAATAAAAAATGCAGAATGGTATGTAGAAACTTCACTTGTGACAACAACTGTTTAGGAAATTTAGCCCTAAATTGTAAAATATTTCTTGTCCTTCAAAAACTACTCACAGTGTACGTTACGATATACCATATAAGCCTAATCTTGTAAAAGAAAGGGAAAAGTGTGTGTGTGTGGGGAGGGAGAGTGCATACAAGGAAAAAAAATGTGTAGGTATCTTTGAGTGATGGGCTTATGGATGACTGTTCTGTATTTTTTTCCATTTTGATCAATTTTCTATAAAGAATACAAAGTATGTTTTAAATCAGGAGGAAAAATCACTGGAAAATACTGAAAGGAAAATAAAGGTTACTTGAACTAATATATCAATTTATGAATTCACCCAACTAAGAAATAACCCTTTATCAAAGTTCATTTTCAGATGATCAATCCTTTTGGGCTGTTTGACTCTTCTAACATACACATATTTTCCTATTCATAAAAATAATTAATTTTTAAAAGTTTTTAAAGCTTCATTATATACCAATGGCTGCCTGAACTTATTACCGTATAAATTCTGGACTCCATCTCCAGAGATTACAATTTAGTAGGTCCGGGGTAAAGAACAAGGAATTTTCATTTCTAGCAAGTACCCAAGTAATTCTGATGCACATGGTCCTTGGACCATACTTGAAGAAACAGTACCTCTCTATTCAAAGTACTAGTGATAAAATTCTCTCATAAGGTATTACATTTTCTAACATTTGAATATGACAATCAAATATATTTTCAGTCCATTTATTTTAAATCACTTTATTTTTCAATATAAAATGCAATAAACCAAAACATCCTTCAAATGAAACTGATTAACATTTGAAATAAACAAACATTTTTGACAGAGTTAGCTAGGTTAGGTTTTGAAATTCCTGGAGAATACAGAGCAGAGAAGAGAAACACAGCCACTGTTTGTAGTACTATTCACTGAGAAAAATCAGTTGCCATTTACTTTGAGAATAACACGGAGAGGATAAAGTATGTTTGACATATAAGGTTCCTGATTTCTAACAAATAAAAATTATCAAAGGTATATGGATGGAGACACATAGATAACATACTATGTATCTCCCAATATAACTATAGGATTAAATGAGGCCCAGATAACATACCTAGATCAAGAAGCTTCTTTGTGAGCAAAAGTGCCTTATCCAGGTCTCCCTGCTGGTATACTGCATAGCTCAAATAGTCTAGGACAGAGACTTTATCTATGGTAGAAACCTCGCCTTCATCAAGTTGCCTTAGTGCTTGTTCCATCCACAGTTCTGTATGGTAATAATCTGCTTCTGTATAGGCTACTTTGCCCAACTCAAAGCAGTCCTCAGCCGTTAGAAAAGATTTGTCTTTTACTCCTATTAAAAGAAAATACAGAGAACTTTAGGAATCTTAATACTACTGTACATTTATTTAAGACTATACAGCTTTCAAAATGCTAACTCATTTTTATTTAAACCCCACAATAATCTTCTGAGGTAGGAAAAGCAAAAATTACCCTAATTTTATAAACAAAGGAATAATCTATAAGGTAATGTAACATGACAAGAATTGCACAGCTGGTAAGAGGGGACGTGGGACCTAGAGGGCCCAAGACTTAAATTATCAGTCATCATACCAAAATGAAACATCGATTAAGTTGAAATATGCTATTTTCTAACACAGTAGGAAGCGCCAAATAATATGTATCTATCTCACTCCTAAACAACAATCTAGGTAAGAGATGAGTGTACAGGAGAGGCCAACCTGTCAACTTGTTTCTTTCTTTCTTTTAAACAGCATTAATGACATATAATCTAAATTCCATAAAGTTCACCCATTTAAAGATTACAATAGTTCTTGGTATATTTACAGAGTTGTGTAACCATCACCACAATCTAATTTTAGAACATTTTCATCATTCCAAAAGAAACTCTGTAACCATTAACAGTCACTACTCATGATCTCCCCCATTCCACCTAACCCTAAACAACCACTAACCTACTTTCTGTCTCTATAGATTAGCCTGTTCTGGACATTTCATACAAATGGAATCATACAATATGTGGTCTTTTATGACTGACCACTTCCACTCAGCATGATGTTTTCAAGATGCATCTTTATTGTAGCACACTTTTTATTGTCTGTTGTACGGACAGACCACATTTTGTTTATTGGTTGATAGACATTTGGGTTGTTTCCTTTTTTTTTTTTGGCTTTTATGAATAATGCCACTATGAACATTTGTATACAGGTTTTTGTGAGGACATATGTTTTCATTTCTCCAGTACATATGCAGCAGTGGAACTGCTGGGTCCTATGGCAACTCTACGCTTAACATTTTGAGGAACTGCCAAACTTTTCCAAAGTGCCTATTAACACTTTACATTCCCACCAGCAGTGTATGAAATTCCAATTTCTCCACATCCTTGTCAATGCTTATTATGATCCTTCTTTTTTATTACAGTCTAGTGGGTATGAAGCGACATTTCATTGTGAGTTTGATTTCCATTTCCCTAAGGACTGATGATGTTGAGCATCTTTTCATGTGCTTATTTGTCCATTTGTAGATCTTCTTTGGAAACTTGTCAATTCAAATCTTTTGTCTATTTAAAAAATTTGGTTGTTTTTTATTATTGACTTGTTAGAGTTCATTAGATATTTTGGATACAAATCCCTTATCATTCATATGATTTTCAAGTATTTTTTCCCATAATATGGGTTATCTTTTTACTTTCTTGATGGTATATTACTACTTTGAAGCACAAAATTTTAATTTTGAAGGAGTCTAACTTAATTAATCTTTTATCGTTTGTGTTCTTGGTGTTAGTATGTCAACTGGCTTCTGAAGTGAAACTTCTATTTTAAGAAAAAGAGGGGGGCGGGGGGGCAAGAGCAACATACATAACATAAACATCTGTACCCCCATAATATGCTGAAATAAAAAAATATATATATTTTTTATAAAACAAAAAAAAGAAAAAGAGGTATCTGACAGTTCGCATGTGATAAAATATAAATAGAAAAGCAAAACACTTGAGAAAATATTTAGCTTCATTAACCACTGAAGAAATATGAAATTAAAACCACCATGAAGAAAAATGGCTTAAAATAATGGTCTGTATTTATTGAGGTCTTACTATATTCCAGGCATTTGTCACTTATTTAACCCTTTAAAAAATTTAGCACTATAAGATAAGAATAAAAACTTTATATCCTATGACTTGATACTACTATTTTTCAATTATTTCCTTGAGATTTACTACTGGGGGTTGGAGAGAATACCTTCTTGTATAAAATATTTTTGTGGCTGAACTAAATATTATAGCTAAAAACTGTAATAAGTGCTGGGCACAGTGGCTAATGCCTGTAATTCCAGCACTTTGAGAGGCCGAGGCAGGAGGATCACTTGAGTCCGGGAGTTCAAGACCAGCCTGGGCAATAGAGTGAGACCCCATCTCTAAAACAAAATTTTAAAAAATTAGCCAGGCATGGTGGCATGCACCTGTTGTCCTAGCTACCCAGGAGGCTGAGCTAAGAGAATGGCATTAGCCTGGGAGTTGGAGGTTGCAGTGAGCTGTGATCACACTGCATTCCAGTCTGGGCAACAGAGTGAGACCCTGTCTTACAAAAACCAACCAACCAACCAAACAAACAAAAAACTATAATAAGGTAAAAGCAAGGAAATATACAGGCAGGTATGTCAACACAATGGTATTTTTCATTAAGAAAGATAATTTTAAATGCCATATAGAAAAGCCAGAAAAATTTAGACAGAACTATATCAAAATGTTAAATTGTTACCTTGGTGGGAAGATTACAAGTTGTTTCCTAAACCTTTATACCTTTTTAATCTTTTCAAATATTGTACAATTACCCTTACTTCTATAAGAACAAAGAAAAGCAGGAAAAAAACTATTAGAAAGAAATAAACTTAAAAAGCATAACTCTGAATGATGTGCACAGAATAACAATAACATTCCATCTTTATGAGATGAATTACTTGGAGATTTTTAAGAACTTGAGTATTTTGTATTGTTTTCAGTTTATACCATGTTAAATAAATAATAGAAAATTATTTCTGGCTCAGAAATTATGGGGAAAAAGCTTCTGATATAAAACAGAAATGCTGGGTAAAATTTAACAATTATCCATTTATTCTATAGCCAAGTTCACAAAAGTTAAATTTCCTGGGGCCAAAACTAAAAAAAGAACTTGAAACCCAGAGAGGTAAGCCAAGTATGAAGCTGAATCTACCTTGGAGGCAGTCACCAGAATCAGAAACCTAGAGGTTTGATTTTTCACTACCAAGCAGGGGACAGGAGATAAAGCCTCCAGTCCATGCAAAGTAACAAGCTGGTTCTGAGAATCCCACAGAAAGTAAACCCATAAAGAATTACAGCTTAAATGAAAGAATGAACTAGAAAAAAAATATGTCAGCTGGCAAAGCCAAACAACAAAAGAATTTATTTTTCTCAGTCTATACTGTAAGTAGGAAAAAAAAAATCCCCTATAGAATTCCATAGGCATGTCCTCAGGGAGCTTTTGATTTCAAATTTACCTTGCCTCCATGGTCTGGGAAACTAAAGCCAAGAAATTAACTTATAAATGGTCCTAGGTTGGTAATATCATAGGGCATCTAGCAGAAGCAACATTTATACTCTGGAAAATGCACCCTTGCCCCACGCTTTGCAATATTCCCACAGATGATACCAGCCGAAGTACATACAACTCAAAATTACAAAGCATGTGATAAAATAAGCCACTATGAGCAAAGTCAACAGATATTAATAAAAACAGTACTAGACATCCCCCAAGATCCTCAGATATTGGAGTTATCAGATTAAGAATACAAAATAACTATGATTAAAATGTTTAAGAAATTAAAATTATTCTGGATTCATGACTAAGTAAACACACACACACACACACATACACATACACACACAAATTAAAAAATATGAACAATTAAGATACCCTAATGAAGATCAGGTAGCTTTGAGTGGGGGAAAAAAATTGAACTTCCAAAAATCATAGATATAATCAATGACAGTAAAAACTCATTAGATGAGGTTAAATTGTAGATTCGACACAACTAAAAAGAAAATAATGAATCTAGAAGAGAAAGTTGAATAAACTATCATGGAATATAAAATCATCATGGAAAAAACTACCCAAATGCAGCAGAGAGATAAACATGAAATGCCAGTTAAAAGACAAAGAGGAAAAAAGAAAGTCTAATTATGTCTACCTGGGAGTTCCAGAAGAGAATATGGGAGAGACAGTATTTAAAGAGATAATGCAGTAGAAATTTTTCCACAATTAAAAACATGAAACTTCAGATTCAGGAAACACAAAGAATCCCAGGCCAAACAAATAAAGTACATATAAGGGCTTCTTAAGGATGTATTTCAAGGAGGAAAATTCCAGAAGGAAAGTCTGAGGTACAAGAAAGAATGATGAACAAAGAAACTGGTATACATATAAGCCAATCTAAATTAAAGAAAAGTAAACTACCAGATTGGCAAAAATTTCAATGTGTGATATTTTTTGGTGATGCTATGGGGGAAACAGGCACTCTCCTTCATTGCTGGTAGAAATGCAAAATGATAACTCTTATGGAGGGTAGTTGGGACAATATTAGCAAAATTATCTATTCATTTACTCTTTAGTGCAGTGGCACCACTTCTAGAAAAATATCCCAAAGATCACACTTAGCAAAAATACAAAATAACCTGTGTACAAATAATGCTGTATATAACAGCAATATTTTTTTAACAACAAAAGACTGCAAACAAACCAGATGTTCATCAAAAGGGGCCTAGTTAAACTGGAACCTCCACAAAATAGAGTAACGTAGCTATAAAAAGAAATGAGGATTTCTATATATGATATGAAGTGATATCTGGGGCATATCAATAAATTAAGGCACAAAAGTACAAAACAGTATTTATAGTATGCTACCTTTTGGGTATATGTTGAGAGGAAATAGGACTTTATATATTTGCTTTTATTTTCAAAAAAATTGGAAATAGAAAAATTAATAAAATGGTTACATACAGGAAAAAGAAGGGAATAGGTTGAAGAGTACAGGAATGAAATTGAGACTTCTGTAAATGTACTTTATTAGTACAATTTGGACTGTGAAAGAATATAAAAGTTTTATATAATTAGAAACAATAAATCAAAAGAAAAAAATTCCTAAAAATTGAGGAAAAGATACTGAAATAAATGAACCTATCTGTTTAACAAGTTGAGGCCATAACTACACAAGGAACTGAATTACTTTACGTGTCTTTAAAACAATATTTTGACTGATCATATCTAGTGTGATATATTCTAAGGATAAAAAGTACAAAAAAACTGCACTCAGTATTCTTAATGTTATTAATAGTATAGGTACTTATTTTGAAATTATTTTAAGCATATTATAGATAATACAATGAAGTAATTATGCTAATGGTCATTAAGAATCAAGATTTTCAAAACAAGAGAAAAGAGATTTAAGTGTGAATCCCATAGTCTCAAGGTGAATTGGAGTAACAATATGAACTTATGTATTTCCTATCTCTGTTCATCGAAAAGACCTGGAATAAATAACAAACTCAATAGCAATAAACACACCTAGAACCTAGCCAGACTGCTGCTTAAATGCCACTCTCTGTTAAGAGGAATCAAGGCTTGGCCTCACCTGGTGCAGTGACATGTGCCTGTAGCCCCAGCCACTCAGGAGGCTGAGGCAGGAAGATCACATGAGCTCAGGAGTTAAAGGCTGTAGTGCACTATCATCACACCTGTGAAAAGCCAATGGCACTCCAGCCTGAGCTACTTCCTTGCTATCAAAGAATGATATGATCATTTCAAAAAGACAAAAGTGCCAATCTGAAGAGGTTCCCACTGGCCTAAAATGGGATAATATAAGCATCAAAGAAATAATGACATAATGGATTGAAATATAAAAATCCGTGAATTCATGATACCGCAGATAAAAATCACTGGTCACTACTGAAAGTTGTCAGGATATCAACTCATTACTCTGAAAACTGATAAAGAAGAATAATTACAGATTTATCCTACCTTTCCTGTATAAACTACAGTTCAAGGTAACCAAATGGTTCGTGAAGGAACATTCTTATTTATCAATTCCAGCTATTAATACTAAAAGGAATGATGGAATGAGAAAAATCACCAATTTACAACTCCTAACGTTATGGTGGTTCTAGGCAATGAACCACTACAGTTACCAAAGGCTGCCAAAACCACTGATGAAACTCAAGGAGAACTTTACATGGAGAGATCAGGCTCTCACCACTTGAACTCCATTCATCAATGAGCATCACAAAAAGTGTGACAAGATATTGGGTGTCAGTTCATGCAATTCAAAAGAAAGTTCATAGTGCCACCTATGGAATTAATTAAAAACTTAATTTGAATCTAATCAAGCCTTAACCTCTAAACAGTTTGCAGGAAACACAGGCATTAGAGGAACAAGTTAATCTCCAAAGAAGAAATGAGCCAATTCCAGAATGTGGGACATTCCACAGAACATATGACCAGGTTTTCTCAACTAATCAATGTCATAAATAGAAAAAAAAAAAAAAAAAGGAGAGGGGAATAAAAGATTTAAGAGACATAACCAAAAAATGCAACTGTAAAAGAACATCTTTGAGATCACCAAAGAAACTGAATATTGACTTGGTATTAAGTTATATTAAGGAAAAACTGTCAATTTAGTTAGGCAGGATAATAGGAAATGGTTATATTATTTTTAAAAAGAGACCTGATCCATGAGATATATATACATATTGAATTATTTATGGATAAAATGACATGTGATGTCTAGGATTTGCTTTTAAAATACTCCAACTAAAACAACAAAAAGAAGGGATGGTGAGAATAGATATAACAAGAATGACAAATGTTAAAAACTTTTGAAGCTCGGTGACGGATGCATGAGGTTCATTATGTTATTATCTTTATTTTTGTGTGTAGGTCATGTTTGACGTTTTCCATAATAAAAGAAGTTTTATAAATAACAACAAAAAGAAGAAAGTCTTGTCCTCCAGGGCTCTTTTTATGCCTTATAAAGAAAATCACATAGTTCCCTTTCCAACACTAACAAAAAAAATGACAAGTATGTGAAAAAATAACAACTAATTACATGATAAATTAAATACTAGTTACCTAACAACACTTCCCTTTGAAAATATAGTTCTGAGACTAAATCCATATTATACTAGAAGTCATGCTTCTAAAAGAGTAAAGCGTTTAAAAGCAACTATCAGTCGTAGACTAGACTACATTTTGCTGATAAAACAGATATAATCTTCTACATTTACTTAAGTGTCTGATAATATCACAAAGGAAATTGGTGGAGAAAGAAACAATGGTATTTTCTTTAATAAATTTTGACTGAATACACTTCAACGAGTCACTAAATTGGCCAGAACTCTTATAGCTTTACATACAAAGCACTCAAGTAGTATCAGGTATTCTGAAGAAAAACATTGGGAAAAATGACAGTTTCTCTCTCTTACACATTAAAATTGTCTACTTAAGTTAGTCTCTATAAATACAAGCTTTCACAAGTAACAAGCTAGAAGCATATTCATGACTATTAAGTCCTAAGAGAAAGGGAAGGTGGTTCTTTCATCCTCGAAGGCTATGAAACAAACCATAGTTTAAAATCTTAAAATATAAAAGTCTTTTTTATATTAACATTGTCCTAATGGATTGAAGAGAGAAGCCAAGTGGTAGTTATTTTATAGACTGGAAGAGTTATCTTACCTGGAAGATTACCCTTTGAGATGGTATCTGTATCCAAATTGTAGGTGTCCTGGAGACGCAACAGAGCTTTGGCTGCCCCAACCTGATCTTCATCATTAGGGAAGTATTGTCTCTGAATGGTTAGATTAGAGATAAACCCTTGAAATAGAAAAAGGAAAAGAAGGAAAAAAAAGTAAGTCACCATGGCACGTATGGAAACAGGATATAAAATTTTTTTAAAAAATATGCTAAAACAGCCAGGTGTGGTGGCTCATGCCTATAATCCTAGCACTCTGGGAGGCCAAGGTGGGAGGATTACTTGAGCTCAGGAGTTCAAGACCAGTTTGAGCAAAAGCAAGACCCCACCTCTACAAAAACTAGAAAGATTAGCTGGGTGTGGCGTCGCATGCGTG
>NW_012154174.1:1497082-1498242 GCF_000956105.1 Propithecus coquereli
TGAAAATAAATTAGTATTTGAGAAAAACTGTATCAATTAAATAATACTAACCACACTTATCACTATAATCTCTACAATGGAACCACAGGAGTGAAGGATAAATAGAATTGGAAAATTGCTCTAGCAGGAGGCTTGATTGGGGAGGTTAAAGGAAGATAGAAGAAAATACTAGCAACACTTTTAAAATTTGTCAGTCAACTCCCCATATCCATCTATATTCTTATCTCAATCCATGTGCTTTCATGTGAACCTTGGCAGAGGCCTAACTCTTGTTTTTGGTGCTTCTGTTTTAGCCATTTCAGCTGGGTTTTGTAAGACTGAAAGATAGCTTTCATCTCTACTCAAAGAATACTTTAGCTTGAGAAAGAAAACATCCAGGTAGAGTCAGTCATAATAAGTAAAACACTTTGCTTACTTTTTTATTTGTTCTAACTTATCCTCTTCTGCCTTAATATAATCTTTCAGAGAAGTCACCAGATCTTTCTCAGTATGGATCAAATCGGTCATCTGACCTAGAAGGGGAAGGGGAGAAGAAGGTTATCAAATATTCGTTTTCATCAACACAAGTATTTTAGAATAATTTAAGAATGACTGAGAATGCTTCATTCTATGAGAACTTAACTGGTATGAATCAGATACATTGGAGAGGGTAATCTTTTTTTTTTTCTTTTTTACCAGGTAAATCAAAATAAAGCCAAAAACTTTTCTAATCAAGTATTCCAGCTCTAATTTTCAAGCTACTTAATTTTGCATGCTTAGACTATCTTTGCAAACTGTCTTTTCACCTACAAATTTATTTTTAAATTACAAAACAACACAACTTTCCAAGGATCAATGTTTGTTCTTCACCAACTCCTCCCTCGCCTTTTTTTGTTTTTGAAACTAATTTAATTTTCATTCAAAAAGCAAAAAATACACTAAAAAGAAGTTTCATATGATCTGTGCTTAGTTATTTATAATAGGATGAGAAGAGTCATCATTTTATATCCTCAAATCAGTGTTATAAAATACTTATGTTTTAGTTAGCTCTACAATTCTACAATGGTAATACTGGTCAACAGAATGAAGGAAAAATATCCCATTGAAGATGGATAAATCATGCATACGGGAAAATATAAAAAGATATATATCAAAGTATGAGGAATATTCTGGGAGGAGGG
>NW_012154174.1:1498292-1499770 GCF_000956105.1 Propithecus coquereli
TGTGGAAGGTCAGGTTGTAGACTTGGTGGAAGGCCTTGTTGCAGATGGTGCATTTATACTGCTTCTCGCCGCTGTGGGTCAGCTTGTGGTTCTTGTAGTTCCCTTTTTGGTGAAAGCCTTTGCCGCAAAATTCACAGACGAAGGGCTTGTAGCCTGCGTGAATGCGGATATGCGTGTTGAGCGTGGAGCTGCAGTTGAAGGCTTTGCCGCACTGGTTGCATTTATGCGGCTTTTCCTGGGTGTGGATAATTTTGTATCTGCAGAGTGTGCTTGCCTGGCGAAAGCCCTTGCCACAGACTTTGCACACGAACGGTCTGGCGCCGGTGTGGACCGGCATGTGGCGGGTGAGGTTATAATGAGCATTAAACACCTTGCCGCACACCTCGCAGGTGAAGTTTTTGGGTTTGCCATCAGCTGAGTCCCCTGGCAGCTTGCTGTGGCCCTTGATGCCGCCGCGCTCAGCGGTCAGGCCCGAGTTCTCCTTTAGCACCTGCTCCAGCGGCGCCGGCAAGCACTCCTTATGGGGATAGGGAGCCGGATGGGGGAACTTGTCCGCAGCCAGGCCAGCCAGCTTGGCGTTCTCCAGCAGAAAGAGCTTCGGGTGCGCAGCCAGGGCAGCGGGGGCCTGCGCACTGAGGAGGCCAGACGGGAAGAGGTGGCCACCGAGGAGCTCAGACGGCGCGTACGCGGTCGAGTCCAGGTAGTTGAAGTAGTAGAGAGAGCCGCTGGCCGCCAGCCCCACGGTGTTAGTTACCAACAACAGAAACTACTTCTTTTCCAATCAAAGAATTCACAATCTTGACTAAATTCATTCTAGTCAAACCAAATGCAACCTGCAATAATCCAATTACAACACCAAACATTTGATGTTTTGGGAACTGAATCTATCCCCAATTTTAGCATTTCTATAAGTGATAGCAATCTTGCTTTACTTTTTTTGGCTCATTAGTCTCCTCAGACTCACCATCTGACATATCCTTAAGGACCAGATTCTCCAACTCACTCCACTCAGTGTTCAGACGTTTCATTAACTTGAAAGCATTTACAGGATGCCCAACAAATCCTTCTGGATCTTTTGTCGCTGTGCTGGTTAACCGATCTAACTTCTCTGCCCATCTATAGATGTAAAACATAAAAGTGGAGTTGTACATACACTTCATAAGAAAAAATACAATTCAGTAAAGCACTCAGGAAAAAAAATAGACTAGAGGTTTTTGAGTTAAACTATCACTACAATTTCTTTTTAAAGTAAAATTATAGACCTGGCATGGTGGCTCATGCCTGTACTCCAGCACTTTTGAGAGGCTGAGGCAGGAGGACCGCTTGAAGCCAGGAGTTCAAGACCAGCCAACACAGAGAGATCCCATCTCTACAAAAAATTAAAAAATCAGCTGAGCATGGTGGCATGGACCGCTACTCTGGAGGCCGAGCCAGGAGGATCACTTGAGCATGGTTAGAGGTTGCAGTGAGCTATGATG
>NW_012154174.1:1511295-1514711 GCF_000956105.1 Propithecus coquereli
TTGCCAAAGTAGCACACTTTTTCATCGTTTCCTCCTATAGACAGACATATGACCCAGGCTAGACCAGTCATTGACCCTCATCCCCACGAACATAATGGTTGAGGGATGGGCTTGTGAAGGGTAGAAAGCAGCTCCTCTGGAGTTGCTAAGCTCGTAGGATGTGAATTTAGAGCTGCCCTGTGACCATACTTCCCACTTATCTAGGATCTACAAACAGGACAAAGTCATGCAGAGACAAGCAGTTCCAACCCCCAGGGCCCTGATTCTTTGCAACTATTGCTTTCAATCTGTGCGCTATCCCAATAATCTCCCAACCCAGCTAAGACAGCCTGTAAATTCCTTTTTTCTTAAGCTAGTTTAAGATGGATTTCTGTCACTTGCAACAGAAGTGACCCATACAGCTTACTGCATACCAACCAAAGTTAATAACAATGAAGATAGAACTTTATAGCAGTGGTTCTCAAACTTTAGCTATATCAGAATCACCTAAAGGTTTGAGGAGTCTAGATAAATTGCACAAGTTTCCAGGTGATACTGATGCTGCTGGTCTAAGGCTCACATATTGAGAACCACTGGATACAAACACCCCCTTGGTATCACCTCTCCCTTTAAAATAGGTATTACTTCAATTTATCTTATGTAAAAATGTAACTGAAGTTCTAATTACTCTAGGGAATGGGTCCTCTAATCTGTTTTAATACTATGTCTCATTATCCACATTCATTCAGAAAACTTAAGTGGTACGTTTATTGGCAAGCATCTTTATCAATCACAGGTTTTTAATTATAGAGCTTTTAAGAATCAAGTATCCCAAAAGACATAATGGCTTTATCAAGAATAGTGAGCTACAAATGCCTACTGTTCTAAATCTTTAAACAACCTCGAAAGAGAATTTAAATGGGTCAAAGTGGATGCAATCTCAAACATCATCCCTGAGAAGACTTGCTTTAATTAAAAAAAAAAAAAAAAAGACAAAGAGAGAGGGAGAGAAGACAAGGAAAGAAAAGAAAACCCAAGTGTCAAAGATCCAAAGATAATTTATATACTGTAATAAAATTTAGTGCTGTAACAGTATGGATAAGTTATTGATAATATTTTGGTTCTTGGTTGGATGCTAGGTTCATGAGTGTTTATTACATAATTTTGTAACATACATGTGTATTGCATATAATGTTTGGTATGCAGATTATATTTTTAAAACTATAAAAAAAACAGTATGGGAGAAATCTTACTGGGAAGTATTAATATATTCTCAGGTAGGCCTGGATAAAAATGAAATGCAAAGTGTACTATTTATCCAAACACAAAAATTTCCTACAGTCCTTCTAGGAAAGTCCAGTCCCATACTCTCAACAGGTCGATCAAACCTGGGAACAGATCTTAAAACAGTTCTACTACACTGTAAATACAGACGGTCCCCAACTTATGATAGTTTGATTTATGATTTTTCAACTTTACAATGGTGCATTCAGTAAAAAACCATACCTCAAGCACCCCACATCCATCGTTTTTCATTTTCAGTATAGTATTCAATAAACTACATGAGATATTCAACATTTTATCATAAAATAGGTTTTGTGTTAGATGATTTTGCCCAACAGTGGCAACGTAAGTGTTCTGTTCTTAGCACATTTAAGGAAGGCCAGGCAAAGCTATGATGTTCAGTAGCTTAGGTGTATTAAATGCATTTTCAACTTACAACATTTTTAATTCGCAATTGGTTTATTGGCATGTAAAACCATCGTAAATCAAGGAACATCTGTATTTACAACACTGAATTATCACGAGTCATTGAATTTTAAGTACAAGTTACTCAATGAATTACTAGAACAGGCACCTGGCAAATAATTCTATTAGTCTTTCAGTCTAACATCTTTCTTCCAAGAAAAAGTTGCAACATTTTAAAAAGTTTATTTTTCCCAGACAAATCATTCCGAAGTTTATAAGGCAGACTAAAAAATGTTTCTTTTCTTTTTTTTTAAAGGCTAGTCAAGTCAAGCAGTGGGAGTGGAGAAGAAACAAAGAAATTTTTAACAGGTTGTGATCAATTAGTTGCGAACACTACTGCAGTCAGATCAGCCAAGAATGCTTCATATTCTAACCTAAACGTTCACTAAAAATTTTCCACAGGGGTCATTTTAACAGCCTCTCCACACCTTCTACACTTGATCCAAAACTTCTCTTTTAGAAGGTTCCAGCTTTAAATTTATTTTTCCTCATACAGATCCTTTATTCAATTGTTGGTCCTCCTGACATCTGTGTTCAGACTTTCATCTTTCTGACAGTTTTCATAGTCAACACAAAAGACCACCATGAATTCAGGCTTCTAATTCAGGATACAACAATGTGCCATATATCAAGACTTGGCCATGTCTTTTCCATCTAAGCAGGATGTATCTTCCAAGACAAATGAGTGATTACTAATAGAACTAGTTACATTTACATTCTAACGCTATAATCCCTCTGCAAATTGCCATTTGTTTTAACTTAACTCCATGAATTCCAGTCATACTTTTGCTCTCAAAGAGAGTGAGCTACATGTCTAGTATTTAAGAATCTGATGGACAAGTGCTTTAATGCTATGACCAACTTTTTTTTTTTTTGTTAGAGTCCAGTGGCTTTTATTAGGTTTGTCTCCTATGACATGAATTCATAGGGAATAGATTCCAGCAGCTCAAGGTCCTTTCTTTGCTTCTCACAATGTATGCCATCTATGCCTATTACACCAGGAACTCATAGGGAATAGGTTCCAGCAGCTCGGGCTCCTCTCCATTGGTTCTCACAAAGTGTACTTCTCTGGGTGGAGCAGGCTGGCGCTTCAGCTGAACCCAGGTACCTTTCTCTTGAGTATTGAGCATATTAAGCACTCTAAGAGCTGAGATAGCTTCCCGAAACGTGTGAAGGAAAATGAGCAGAAAAAGAAGGAAGCCAAAGAGAAATAGAGTTTATGAATGTGATTTTAATCCACTTTTTAAAAGATTTAAATCAGAATTTGAATTCACATTTGGAGTTAAAAAAAAAAAAAACTCAATGTTTCAAGTTTCTGTTTGAACTAGGAAAAGCCAGGTTCCCCTAAACAATGCAGGCTAATGGGCAACATGTGAGAAAGAAATGAATCTTATTATCATTAAAATGGTACCATTTCACTGACTTTTAAACTGTATGATATACCTCTCAACTATTTCAAACGCCTTAGGTTAGAAATACATACATTTCCAAAAGGTCAAGATTCTTGTTCCCAGGATAGAGAATCTAAAAATTTACCATAAGTGGTATCAAGAGACCTCCAAATGAGTAAGACTCATCAATAATGTTGACCTTTATTTAGTGGTGCCTTTAACAGGAACTAGAATAAGCAAAAAGGTGAAGTGTCAAAATATGAGGCCAAATGTGACCTCCAACAAGTAATAAAAAAA
>NW_012154174.1:1514761-1517324 GCF_000956105.1 Propithecus coquereli
CTTGAGCTAAACAGATTCAAGTCCACATCAAAAGCTCCCTATTCCACAAAAGCTGAAAAATAACCCCACTTTCCCCCTAACTTCAATCTCAATAAAAATAGATCATCACAAAAACTGACTTTCTGAAAGTACTCCTAAATCTCTTCCCTAAAATTTGCTGCAAACTTCCAGATACTTCCAGAACCACAAGTAGTGAAATACACCGCTCTCTTGGCTGCCTTACAGTGATTTTGGGAAGGTTTCTAGAATGTAGCAGATGTAGACACTTCCTCTCCTGGGCTCCTGCCAAAGCACAAGGCTTTTTCAAAATGCGGGGCTGTCTGAAGAGTCTAGAATTTTCTGTTTAAACAGATTTCTATCATAATTTTCCTCATGAGTAAATGCTATTTCCAGAAAATATGAATGTTTTCGCTGTACTAACAAAAGGCTAATCATAAATGTTGTCTAAACTTTTAACTGTGATGAGTTTAGATTTGTCAGATAAGAGGTTATTTTTTCATTGCTAAAATATATTTTGTCACTAAAGTTTGTCATCTTTCATTGTCTTTAAACTGCACAATGAATCAAGAACCATTAGCCTACAGAAGTAACTAAAAAGAAGCTTAAGATGCATTTTTCTTCAAGTATAACAGCTTGAAAATATTTTAAGAATGATAGAATTTATATAAAAATTCAAAACATTAATCATGAATAAATATAGCTTTACCTTACATCATGCTTCAAAATAAATTCTAGATGGATTAAACAGTTATAATAAACAAAATAAAAAAATAACACCAGAAGAAAAGTTATTAGATCTCTAAAAGCAGAGAATGTCTAAACTCAAAAATGAGAAAACATATCAAAAGCCAGATGGAATTTAAATGCACAAAATAATTTCAGTTTATATGTCAAAAAAAACCCCTGTAAACTATAAACTAGGAAACTATTTAAAGAAAACAGAACTCTTTTAATGAGCTCATACAAATCAATATTTAAAAAAACACTAAAGATGCTAATTTAGAATAATGCATAAAGAATTCGGAATGTCACAAAGAGAAACCGTAAATAGTGAAACCAAAAAAAATGTCAAACTTAACAGTAATTAATGACATAAAAAATTAAAATTCGATACCATTTTTGCCCATTAAATGAACTAAACAATTAAAATTATCTAATGATGTTGTTTTACGTCAAAAACCTTAAATATATCCTTTAACTTATGAAGTGAAAAAATAAGATTTAAAAATTAACATCATATAACCCTGGTGGACTCTACATTGAATGAGATTAGGTTTTCATTACCTTGACAGAAAGTTGTAAATAAATTCATACTGATCAAAACAAAGAAAAAAATAGCATCATAATATGACCATAAAAATATGCAAGAAAATATACAGAGGAAATTCACCAAAAGGTAGTTGTCTCTGGATAGCAGAACATTAGGTGATTTTTTTCTATATCTCTATATTTTCCAGATGTTCTGTAGTATATTTATTTTTACAGTGACAAAAAATTAACTTCATACAAAATAATAAACCTAAAACATCAACTCTCAGATTAAGGCACCCTAAACCTTTTAAGATAACTACTCTGTAACAAAAAAGTAGCTGAGAAATACTGTAAGTTTGAGTATGTTCCACTTTCTAACTCTACAAACCTCCAGATTTCTCTTTCTCTCCTTCTCAAAGATACTTAAGCCTATTTGAAAGCAAACCCAATTACCTAGTAGTGAACCACATTGCCAAAGTAGCACACTTTTTCATCGTTTCCTCCTATAGACAGACATATGACCCAGGCTAGACCAGTCATTGACCCTCATCCCCACGAACATAATGGTTGAGGGATGGGCTTGTGAAGGGTAGAAAGCAGCTCCTCTGGAGTTGCTAAGCTCGTAGGATGTGAATTTAGAGCTGCCCTGTGACCATACTTCCCACTTATCTAGGATCTATAAACAGGACAAAGTCATGCAGAGACAAGCAGTTCCAACCCCCAGGGCCCTGATTCTTTGCAACTATTGCTTTCAATCTGTGAGCTATCCCAATAATCTCCCAACCCAGCTAAGACAGCCTGTAAATTCCTTTTTTCTTAAGCTAGTTTAAGATGGATTTCTGTCACTTGCAATAGAAGTGACCCATACAGCATTACTGCATACCAACCAAAGTTAATAACAATGAAGATAGAACTTTATAGCAGTGGTTCTCAAACTTTAGCTATATCAGAATCATCTAAAGGTCTGAGGAGTCTAGATAATTTGCACAAATTTCCAGGTGATACTGATGCTGCTGGTCTAAGGCTCACATATTGAGAACCACTGGATACAAACACCCCCTTGGTATCACCTCTCCCTTTAAAATAGGTATTACTTCAATTTATCTTATGTAAAAATGTAACTGAAGTTCTAATTACTCTAGGGAATGGGTCCTCTAATCTGTTTTAATACTATGTCTCATTATCCACATTCATTCAGAAAACTTAAGTGGTACGTTTATTGGCAAGCATCTTTATCAATCACAGGTTTTTAATTATAGAGCTTTTAAGAATCAAGTATCCCAAAAGACATAATGGCTTTATCAAGAATAGT
>NW_012154174.1:1528399-1530193 GCF_000956105.1 Propithecus coquereli
AAAACCAATTCTGCCTATTTTTGATTTAAACAAAGTCTTGATAAGACAACTTTGGTATCTTCACCATCGCAACAATACAAGTGAAAAGTAAAGAATTTTCTATTCTACGCATTTTAGATTTCTTAAACTTAAATAAGGAATATGAAGTGAAGGCAAATGACTTCAAAAGCAGAAATTTCCAATAAAACTTCAAGACTGAATTTTTGAAGCAGTTATACTACTTGAAAAATGATCATTTTTTAAAAAACGGCATTCCCTTTAGAAATCGACCTTTATATACAAATAATAACCAGTCACAGGAAGCAATAAAAAACAAAAAAAGCTCATCTGCAATAGCAACAAACAAGTTAATTACCTGGGAATAAACTTAAGAAAACTTTAAATTTACCCTAAAATTAACTGAAAATGAGTCAAAGATCATTTTGAAGTTAAAAACAATAAACCTCTTAGAAAAAATACAGGTATAAATCTTTAAAACTCTGGATTAGGCACTTAGGCATAACACCTAGGTAAAAGCTTCTTAGATATGACACTTTAAGCACAAGAAGCCAAAGAAACAAACTGAACTTTGTCAAAATTTAAAACTTTTGTGCTTCAGGAAGGTGAAGACAACAGACAGAATGGGGAAAAAAAATTTGCAAATCATATTTCTGATAAAGGTTTAGTAGTATTTAAACATATAAAGAACTCAGAACTCAACAACATAAATATCCATTTAAAAAATGGGCAAAACATTTGAATAGACATTTCTCCAAAGAAAATATACAAATGGCCAAGAAGTCCATGAAAAGACATTCAACATCATTAGTCACTACAGAAATGCAAATCAATACCACAGTGAGATATCACTTCACAACCACTTGAACAGCTAAAGAAAAAATTACAAGCCAGGTATAGTGACTGTGCCTGTAGTCCCAGCTACCTGGGAGGCTGAGAGAGGGGAGGAATGCTTGAGTCCAGGAGCTGGCAGTTGTAGTGTGCCATGATTGCACCTGTGAATAGCCACTGCACACCAGTCTGTGTGACATAATGAAGACCCCATCCCTTAAAAACAAACAAACAAAAATGACTACAAGCATTGACACAGATGTGGAGAAACTAGAACTCTTGTACATTGCTGGTGGGAATGTAAAATGATGTAGCTGGTCTGGAAAACAGTTCTTCAGTTTCTCAGAAATGCTAAACCTAGATAGAGTAACCATATAAGCCAAAAAATTTCACTCATAGGTATATACCCCAAAGAAATGAAAACACACGTCCACACAAAAACTTTTGCATAAATGTTCATAGCAGCATTATTCATAATAGCCAAAAAGGTAGAAATCACTTAAATGTCCATTAGCAGGTAAACAAAATGTGGTATATCCATACTATGGATATTATTTGTCCATAAACAGAAATGAAGTACTAAAACATGCTACAACACAAATGAACTTTGAAAACCTTATGCTAAAATAATCTAATAGAGAAAAAAAGTAGGAGGGAGGGAGAATGGAAGTAACTGCTAATGGGTCTGGGATTTCTTTATGGAGTGATAAAAATGTTCTAAAATTGATTGTTATGATGGTTGTATGATTAAGAATATATTAAAAGCCACTGAATTATATACTTTAAAGCATAAATTGTATGATACATAAATAATTACTCACTAGAGCTGTTTAAAAAAGAAATCAACATAAGTTCTTATTTTACTTGGCTAAATATCTAGGCGTGGGAATGCTATGTCATATGGCAAGTGTATATTTACCTTTATAAAAACTGCCAAACGTTTTCCCAAAATGACTATACTGTTTG
>NW_012154174.1:1533771-1535651 GCF_000956105.1 Propithecus coquereli
CATATAAATTTATGTAACTGTTCCATTCTATATGTTATTTCAAACAAGAAGTTATCATTATTCTTCTAGCTCAATGTTCAGTACATAATGAGATGCTCAATAAATGCTTAACTATCACAATATAAAATCAAGAACATCTTTAGGATAGTTTCTCTCATTTCTCTAAAATTAAATATTGGTCCAGACTTTGTATATGTATTCTCCTTCTTAACTGAAATAATTCTTTAAAATGTCAGAGAACAATCACACGTGGTGGCTCATGCCTGTAATCCCAGTGCTTTCAGAGACTGAGGTGGGAGGATCACTTGAACCCAGGAGTTCAAGACCAGCCTGGGCAACACAGCAAGTCTCTATCTCTAAAAAAAAATAATAATAATAATAAAAAATAGATGGGTGTGACTAGGAGGCTGAGGCCAGAGGATTGCTTGAGCCTAGGAGTTTGATGTTATGCTGAGCTATGAACATGCCACTGCACTCCAGACAGGGCAACGGAGCTAAGATCCTGTCTCTACAAAATTTCAGAGAACAATTCATAGTTGGAGAGCTTGAGAAATTATATGGGCAATAGTGCAATAGAGCTGGGTAGTGAGATGAAGAATCGTATATATTCAGAAAACAGACAGAAAATAGATTAAAATAGACATCTTAAACTAGCTAATTAAAATTTTACAAATTTCCATTTCTATTACTTACTCCCTAGAAACCTTACGAAAAGCACCTTCTTCCAAAATTTTAAAAATATGGTTATAGAGTCTATTTTTGCCATCGTTGCAGATATTGATAACAGGATACACTGCTCCTCTATTTGATGCTTCATACAATGTTCAATGCCTTTTAATTTTAGGACTTGCAGTTGTCAACTATTAATTTTTGGGTCTTACTGAAGTTCCAAAATCAAAGTAACTCTGATTCTTGTAATGGAATCATCTAGAGATGACTGTTTAACCCACTCTGCCCAGATGAGGAACAAATTCCCCTATGCACCTACAGTATTATTCAAATATCATTCCTACCACAAAAAGGTTAAATATACTCTTATCTGACCTTGATCAATGCAGACCAAGGCCCATGAGTTCAGTACCCAAAACTGGCTTTAGCAGCCCTGTTCCTCCTACTACATGGATTTTTGCTCTGAGGTCCAGGTATACTTGACCTTAACTTCATCCCTTCCAAGGCTATTCAGCCCAAATTCCTCTTCTCTTTCTAGCCTACAATTCCTTCTTTTTTCTAATGCCAGATTCAAAGTTCTCAAGTTGAGATAGACAAAATAAGACTGCATATACTAGAACAGGGAAAAATGAATTCATCGTTACAGAGAATGTGAATCTAGATATGCATTTCCACTCAGCACTCAGATTTAATATTGAGTGAATGTTAGAACATGTTGGTATATCAAGTAACTTTCATGTCGTATTTCTCCTATGAAACATTTTTCATTATTCTTTTGATTCTCCCCGTCTACTGGGCACATTATAAATGCCTTTAAAATGTTCATTAAATTGAGTGGAATGACTAATTTAATTACTACCAACCAGGAACCCTACTTTATTTCAACTCCAGATGTTGAAAATATTTCTAATTCAGTGGTAAATGTTATTGATTTTTTCCCTTTTATTATCTCAGAGTTACTCTAGACAATTACCAAGGATGAAGTAATATGAAGTATAAATCAGAAAATAGACAACCTGAATCCAAGTTCTACCTCGGCAACTTACTGTGTTCTTGGGCAAATTATTTGACTTCTTTGGGCCTCAGTTTCATTTGTAAAATGAGGATAATATAAAACTACCTCATATAATTATTTTAAGGATCAAATTATATACTATATAAAACATTTTATAAAGTGTTTTATTATCAGGTAGATTATATAGGAAGACTTT
>NW_012154174.1:1546511-1548331 GCF_000956105.1 Propithecus coquereli
AGTGCTCCAGCTTGAGCTCTAAGCTTTAAAACCCACTCTCCGTAGCCGCACGCTAACCATCTGCGGCTGTGGCGGCCAAAAAACCACGCCCCACCCTGGCGTTCCCCTCAGCCTCGTAGGAGGACCAGGTGCGAGGGAAGCTTGGAAAAATCAACAGGGTGATTCCTCCCCGGGAAGGAAAATTCAAGAAAGTCCTAGTCCCTGGGGCGGGGACTGAGACTGCCTCAGCCCCAAAGGTCGGAGGCGCAGCGGGGGCGGAGGTGGGAAGGGGAGCACCGAGGAGACCCGCGGCCGGGCCGCTGGAGCCCGGAGTCGCGTGGCGCAGGCGAGGGCCGAGTCTCCAGAGCGAAAGGTACCAAGGCTGCCGTGGTAAACTGGAGAACCCCCGCCCCCAGCCATCCCACCAGAGCGGGGAGGTCCGGATCGCCACAGCCGTCCGAGACAGACCACAGCTGCCCAGGGGCCCCAACTTCAGCCTTCAAGGTCGAGGGAGCGTCTCACCTGTAAAGTGGGACGGGAGGGTGGCGCGCTCTTGTGTCCCCTGTCGCCTGCACTCGGGCCGGCTACCTACTCCCTCCCCTCAGCCCGCTGGCGGCGCGACTGGGCAGCAGAGGGAGCCAGTTAGCCCTTTTATAACCTCTAGGCCGCGACGGCAGCGCCACGGAGCTGGCGACTGCAGCCCTCGCTACGTGAGCTCGATCACACCCGCGCCCCAGCGACTGCGCAGGCGCCAAGCCCCAGCCTCCCTCCGGCCCCCATCGTGGCCCGCCCGTGGAGTCTGAGGCCGAGAGGTGGGGCTCGGGCCCGCAGCCCAGGGGTGGGCAAGCGGGCCTCGGATGTAACGCGCCTGCGCAGGGTTCTCGCCCACTAGCGTTACCGTGGTTACCACCGGATTTTTTTTTTTTTTTTTTTTTTTTTTTTCCCCCCGCCCGCGCGCCACCGGCTCCTGTCGAGTTTCGCTCCTTAATTTCAGGGTCAGCGTCTGTCCAAAGAGACGGAGCCGCCAGCAATGAAATGGCTTAAAAATGAGAAGAGGAACGTGAGAGTGTAAAAAATAAAACATGGGCGTGCAGAAAATAAAGCAGAATTTTCTTGCGGGCCGAAAAATAATACAGTGCATTCAGTCTTGATATCTCAGGAGTCTTGGCCCTAAAAGGCTTTTTGCTTTGCTAACCTCCCTCTCACACCTCTACGGTCATTTTATACTAATCTCATTCAATCTCTCACTTTTATACTTTATCGTTATATAATGGACTGAGAGCTCCGGAGTAAGATTATCTGGTTTCAGATCCTGGTTCAGTCCTGTATAACACGGGCATCAACGACCTCTCTCAGGTTACTCATCTATAAAATAGAAATGAAAGTACTACTCATCTTGTAGGGTTATTGTGAGAATAAAATGAGATAATGTATATAAAACACTTAAAACATGCCTCGAACACAGAAGGACTTAGTAAATATTAGATACAGCTGTAGCTTTGAGTAATTTATATAAAGCACCCAACGTTGTTTGGTCTTAGTCTAAGATTTGCCTCAAGTATACAGTATTCCCAAAAGAGGAGAGCATTACTATTAGGGTGCAGACAATGAAGAAAATAATTTTTCCCTTGTCAGTGAAAGGGAAAAATGACTTCCCTAAGAATTGTTATTAATTAAAAATGGTTGTTTCTGAAGTTTTCCTTATACGCTAAAAAAAATGCAACAGGTATTAACATTTAACTCTTATCTGGGAGGTGAATTTGTTTATACACCTACAGAAAGAGTCAGAGAGGGGGGTACTTTGGGAGCCCCAGGCAACTAAAAAGTAAATATGGTGATGT
>NW_012154174.1:1548381-1549162 GCF_000956105.1 Propithecus coquereli
ATTAATTTTAGAATCAGCTCATCAGTTTCTGTAAGAATTCCTGCTGGGATCTGAACTGATTGCATTGAATCTATAGATCAGTTTGAGAAGAACAGGTATCTTAACATTGAGTCTTTCAATCCATGAACATGGTATAATCAGTGTTTTATAATTTTCAGCATATAAATCTCACACATATTTTATAAAGTTAATACTAGAATTTTTTATTTTAATTTCTAATTGTTCCTTACCGGTATATAGAAATGCAACTGACTGTTGTATATTGACCTTCTATCCTGCAACCTTGCTAAATTTACTTATTCACTAGAGCTTTTTTGAATAGTCTTTTGGATTTTCCACATAGACATGTTATCGGTGAACAAAGATTGCTCTTCAAAACACACTGTTAAAAGAATAAAGACAAGCCACCAACTGGGAAAAAATATTTTCCTATCACATATCATCTAGCTATTCCACTCCTAGGCATTTACCCAAGAGAAAATATATGTCCCCCCAAAGACTTGTACATGAACACCATAGCAGCATTATTTATAACAGTCAAAAACTGGAGACCCAATTGTCCTTCATCTTGTAAATGGATAAAATTATACTATTCACACAATACTATTCAGCAATAAAAAGGTATGAACACAAAACAATATGAATCTCAAATTAATTATGCTAAATGTAAGCAGTTCCCTCTCCACAAAAAAAAAGTATATACTACATGATTCCATTTTTATTAAATTCTAGAAAATACAAACTAATCTTAAGTGACAGAAAGAGATCAATGATCACCTGG
>NW_012154174.1:1552332-1556865 GCF_000956105.1 Propithecus coquereli
GTTTATTGTAGCTATACAGGTGTTTAAAATAAACCACTAGGCCTGGCACAGTGGCTCATGTCTATAATCTTAGCACTTTGGAAGGCTGGGGAGGAGGAATGGCTTGAGGCCAGGAGTTCAAGACCAGCCTTAGCCAGCCTGAGCAACACAGAAAGACCCCATCTCTACCAGAAACAGAAAAATTAGCCCACTATGATAGCACCCGCCTGTAGTCCCAGCTACTCAGGAGGCTTAGACAGGCAGATCGCTCGAGCCCAGGAATTTGGGATTACAGTGAGCTACGATGATGCCATTGCACTGTAGACCAGGCAACAGAGTGAGAGACCCTGTCTCAAAAATAATTAAATAATAAATAAAGCACCAAACTAGTCTTCTTTCTGCACTTACAATAAAGGAACAACTCAAATGTCTAAGAGAGTAAAGCTGAGTATACTAATTTGATATAATATTACTATTTAAGTGAGAAATATCTAAACTACCAAAATATGAACACATTTATATGAAACACTAAGCAGGAGGAGGAGGAAGTCCAACATAATATCATTGACTGATGACTACTATGTAAGAAGCATGAATCTCTGTAATGTATTTTTAGCCAATGTCCAACCAAATATACTAACAGTCATGCTGATCATTCAAAGAAAGACCAGAAAAAAATGGTTTTCATTGTATCAAGTTTAAACACTGCTAGAGTTGACCTAAATGAGAGTCCTTTTGAATTTCGTAAGTTTTTATTCAGACACAATATTTATTTGGCTAGAAGAAAACTAATGACAGGACAGCTTCAATTTATACAAATAAACTGGCTTATGCCTTTAATCCCAGCACTCTAGGAGGCTGAGGGAGGATCACTTAAGCACAATAGTTCAAGACCAGCCTGGGCAATATAGTGAGACCACGTCTCTACAAAGTATGTTAAAAATTAGCTGAGTGTGGTGGCACACACCTGTTGTCCTAACTACCCAGGAGGATCCCTTGAGCCCAGGAGTTTAAGGCTGCAGTAAGCTATGATCCCACCACTGCACCTCAGCCTAGGCCACAGAGGGGAAAGGGAAAGGGAGAAAAACAAAGCCTTAACTAGTTTCACATCTATACATACCCATTTTATTTGGCTTATCTTTTATTTTGCTTATGTATTTATTTATTTTGAGACAGGGTCTTTCTCTGTTACCCCGGGCTAGAGTACAGTGGCATCATAGCTCACAGCAACCTCAAACTCTTGGGCTGAAGCGATCCTTCTGCCTCAGCCTTCCCAGTAGCTGGGACTAAAGGCACACACTACCATGCCTGGCTAAGTTTTCCTATTTTTAGTGGAGATGGGGTCTCACACTTGCCCAAGCTGGTCTCAAACTCCTGACCTCAATCGATCCTCAATCAGCCTCCCAGAGTGCTAAGATTACAGGTTTGAGTCACTGCACCCAGCCTGGCTTGTCTTTTATATATTCCAAGGCTGAGGCGAGAGAATCACTTGAGCTCAGGAGTTCGAGACCAGCCTGAGCAAAAGTGAGACCCTGTCTCTATTAAAAATAGAAAAATTAGCTGGGCATCATGGCACATGCCTGTAGTCCCAGCTACTCAGGAGGCTGAGGCAAGAGGATGGCTTGAGCCCAGAAGTTTGAGGTTGCTGTGAGCTAGGCTGATGGCATGGCACTCTACTCAGGGCAACAGAGTGAGACCCGGTCTCCAAAAAAAATAATTAAAAAAAATAGGTTTAGAACCCCCACTATGTATCTTACAGGTCAATCTAAGAGCAATAATTATATCCTATTTGATAACTAGTTGCTAAATAAAATAAGGTATTCCTTCCACAGAAATGAAGGCTCACAAGCTTTAAGGCTGTTGCAATTCTTGCTGCAACCCAAGAATAAAAGCGGTAGTTTGAACTTAATTGCCCTATGAAAGATACTGCTTATCAGTAGACAAAAAAGGTTAACAACTCCTTACCAAAAAGCCAAGATTCAGCTGCAACAACCTGGTCTACATAGCTGATATAAAACTTTTCTTTTTTCAATAGTCTTTTGCAGTGTCTAAACTTCTTTGCAATAATTAAAAGCTGTACACATTTTTCATCTGTTTTACCACCTAACTTAGCAAAATACAAAATGGCCAATGTAATTATCCCCTTACCAAAGTCCTGCTTTCAGTACCTCAAAATAAAACTCATTTCAAGCTGTCAATGGAGACAGCACTATCCATCTAAAAAAGACAAAGCGGTCCTTTTCCTAGTGAGTCTATGCAAATCAAACAAGCATTTGCCATCAGCTATCAGAGACAACAGGCAGGACTTAAGGCACAATGTTCCAAAACCAAAACTGACATGACTTTTAGAAGTGATGAAATCTATGCTTCCCACAGAAAGAAAAAGGTAAAATTTGAAGTTCATATTTAAGGTTCTAAAATCACACTCACAGGCAAAAGGCCAAAAGTAGAGAAAAATCACAGAATGTCTATTCACATTTCAAATCAAGACAAAACATATTCAAGATTGTTCACTTTCAGCTTCTTGAATATTTCCTGCTTAAAGTATCCATTATATCCATAGAAACTTGATCAGAAAATCCCTTTAAAATGTTTTTAAAGTTAACTTCCAATGTTCCTGCTACGCAGACTCAATTTTTCATCTGATTATTTTAGGAAAAGACTAGCCTCATTCATAAGCTACATCTAAACCTAAAAGGGGAAATACGTTTCTTCCCAGAACCTTAAAAAAAAATTGACCAAAAGGTTGATGAAAGAACACTGCTGCCACGTCTTTCCCCCTCCCCCACTCACGTAGTGGCTATTTCATCCCTTCAGAGTGCATTCCAGGGGAAAAGTCCAAGAACCACAGCTCTCGGAGAAACCAGAAACAGTTAAGTGGAACTGTTTGAAACTGGCAAGTCTCTTTGGCCTTTTAGATCAATTCCTAAAAGGGGATCTAGCTGCTTCTTCAGCCCTTTCTTAAAGAAAACAGCGCAAAATTCCAAGAGTCTTCTCCACTCCATCCGGAATGCATTAAGATGTTAGCGTCTAAAAGCTGGATTTGTATTTAATACATTCGATCATTTAGGAAAAATAGTCTCGTACTTATCGTACCATCATCACCTCCTCCCTCTTCAAACATACATCTGGGGCCAGACCTGTAATCCTAACTCAAAATTCTCAGACAACCATGGAATTTGTTTGACTGATGTGGACTTTTAAAAGCTGCGAAAGACAGAGCGAGGAGCCTTTAAAAATTTTTACGTGGAAGAAGGAAGGAAGAAGCTCAGCTTGCCCAACTAGGTGACCTGACAGCCGACTTCCTCCGCGCGAGCAGCCCGAAACTCAGCGCCCCAGGCTACGTCTAGCTGCCGAGGAAGCACCGCCGCGTGCAACAGCTGAGTTCAGCCAGAACTTTCTGGGTAGATCCACTTCCCCGACCCACTGCTTTTCGATAGGGCAAACATGCCTGAAGTGCTCCAGCTTGAGCTCTAAGCTTTAAAACCCACTCTCCGTAGCCGCACGCTAACCATCTGCGGCTGTGGCGGCCAAAAAACCACGCCCCACCCTGGCGTTCCCCTCAGCCTCGTAGGAGGACCAGGTGCGAGGGAAGCTTGGAAAAATCAACAGGGTGATTCCTCCCCGGGAAGGAAAATTCAAGAAAGTCCTAGTCCCTGGGGCGGGGACTGAGACTGCCTCAGCCCCAAAGGTCGGAGGCGCAGCGGGGGCGGAGGTGGGAAGGGGAGCACCGAGGAGACCCGCGGCCGGGCCGCTGGAGCCCGGAGTCGCGTGGCGCAGGCGAGGGCCGAGTCTCCAGAGCGAAAGGTACCAAGGCTGCCGTGGTAAACTGGAGAACCCCCGCCCCCAGCCATCCCACCAGAGCGGGGAGGTCCGGATCGCCACAGCCGTCCGAGACAGACCACAGCTGCCCAGGGGCCCCAACTTCAGCCTTCAAGGTCGAGGGAGCGTCTCACCTGTAAAGTGGGACGGGAGGGTGGCGCGCTCTTGTGTCCCCTGTCGCCTGCACTCGGGCCGGCTACCTACTCCCTCCCCTCAGCCCGCTGGCGGCGCGACTGGGCAGCAGAGGGAGCCAGTTAGCCCTTTTATAACCTCTAGGCCGCGACGGCAGCGCCACGGAGCTGGCGACTGCAGCCCTCGCTACGTGAGCTCGATCACACCCGCGCCCCAGCGACTGCGCAGGCGCCAAGCCCCAGCCTCCCTCCGGCCCCCATCGTGGCCCGCCCGTGGAGTCTGAGGCCGAGAGGTGGGGCTCGGGCCCGCAGCCCAGGGGTGGGCAAGCGGGCCTCGGATGTAACGCGCCTGCGCAGGGTTCTCGCCCACTAGCGTTACCGTGGTTACCACCGGATTTTTTTTTTTTTTTTTTTTTTTTTTTTCCCCCCGCCCGCGCGCCACCGGCTCCTGTCGAGTTTCGCTCCTTAATTTCAGGGTCAGCGTCTGTCCAAAGAGACGGAGCCGCCAGCAATGAAATGGCTTAAAAATGAGAAGAGGAACGTGAGAGTGTAAAAAATAAAACATGGGCGTGCAGAAAATAAAGCAGAATTTTCTTGCGGG
>NW_012154174.1:1558906-1571740 GCF_000956105.1 Propithecus coquereli
ATCAGTTTAAAGAAACCTGATAGGTCTTGAATTCTTTTAAGTCATATATTAAATGACCTATAGGAAATTTTCGCTAATTTGACAATCCTAAAAATTTATATAACATTCTCAATGAGGAATTGTGAACTTTAATCAATCACATTTTATGCTATGTGAATTAGAAGAGAAAGAAAATGGAGTCTAGATTAGTAATCCAAGATTCATTGAATAAATATTTATGGAACACCTACCCGGCTGTGTCCAAGACACTGCCTACTGGGCTGTGGAAGATCAAAATCTGCTTTTAAGGAGTTTATAATCGTTATTGGAAAGAATTAAAACCTGTACTATGGCAATGGGAATTTATTTATACAATAAATATTGCCTGCCCACATGAGCCAGAGTATGCTAAGTGCTGGGTAGATAATTCCTGCTGTTACAGAACTTGGAGTCCTTTGAGGAAAACGTAAAATTTACAAAATGCACACACACACACACACACACACACACACACACACACACACACACACACAGCTTTTGACAAGTGAAAATAATAAGGAAAATATCAGTGTGCTATGGGAAAGAATAACAAAAGGACATGGTTTAGATTGAAAACACAAGGAAAGTGTCACCACAGAAGTAACATGTAGTCTAGGGCCATACCACCCTGAATGGATCTGATCTTGGAAGCTAAGCAGAATTGGGCCTAGTTAGTACTTGGATGGGAGAAGTGACATTTAAACTGAGACCTGAGTTAGCCAGATGAAGTGTGTGAATAAGAGCATTCTAAAGAGAGGGAAGAGTACTGTATATGTGAGGACAGTGTAGCAAAAAACAAACAAAAGTTGGTGCATTCGAAGGGCTAAAAGAAATTTAGTGTGGCTACAGTGCAGTAAGCAAGAGGAGATTGGAAAGGTGTGCAAAGGCTAGATCCTGCAGGGCCTGTTAAGTACCGTAACAATCCAATGGGAAGGCATTGAAATGTTTTAAGCAGTGGAGTAACATTACGTTACTTATCTGTAACAAAGGAAAAACACAATGTAAGAGGAGGGGTTTTCCTGTAGATGACATGTCACTGGACATGGGGATGGGCCTTGAAAGTAGAAGTCATAGGGACTTCCTCCTTGCCCATAAGTAGGGACATGAAAGTCAAGAGATGAGGGATTCTAGAGTGTAACTGAAACTGGAAATGATTCTGGTCATGAACATCCTGGCACTGTGGCATTGAGAAAAATGGCTGCACTGAGGTAGCCAGACCACCTACATCATGTGGCCTCAATAGGGGTGCTCACCGTAGTAGGCAGAATAAAGGCCCCTCAAAGATGTCCACATCCTAATGCCTAGAACCTGTGAATATGTTACTTCATATGGCAAAAGAACTTTGCAGATGTAATTTAAACTGGTGGAATAGGCTGGGCGCAGTGGCTCACACCTATAATCCCACCACTTCGGGATGCCAAGGCAGAAGGATCGCTTGAGCCCAAAAGTTTGACACCAGCCTGAGCAACGAAGTGAGACCTCAATAGCCAGGTGTGGTGGTGTGCGCCTGTAGTCCCAGTTACTCAAGAGGCTGAGGTAGGAGGATGGCCTGAGCCCAGGAGTTTGAGGTTGTAGTGAGCTTTGATCATACCACTGCACTCTAGCCTGAGAAACAGCAAGAGCCTGTCACAAAAACTACAACAAAAACAAACAAACAAAAATCAACAACAACAACAAAAAAAAAACATAAAAAAGAGTCAAATGAAAATACTAGCGGAAAAATCTTATGATATTCAGAATAACAAAATATGAATGATGGACTCATTGGTGTACTCAACACAGCTGAGAAAAGGTCAAATCATCCAAACCAGTATACAACAGAGAAAAAAGAGTAAAAAACAAACATCTAAGCATCCAAAAGCTGTGGAACAATATAAAATAATCCTAAATATGAACATTTGAAGAAATGGGGCTTTAGAAGTATTTGAAGAGATAATGACAGAATATTCTAAAAATAATCAAAGACATCAAACAACAGGTCCAAGAAACTCACTTTACTCATGCCATCCTCACTCAAACATACCTAATTCACATTAGTAATGTGACGGTCTTTCTTTCCATCACGATTGAGAAATGGGCACTTATCCCAGGTCACAAACAATAAATTCATGAAATTCCTTTAACCTCAGGAATTGTTTGGTTAGGGGCTCAGAAAGGGGGATTATAACCTAAATTGGCCCAAATAGAGTGAAGATCAATACTTTTGTTTCATGGCTGAGGGTAGACATGTGCTCTGGATAGGAACAATGAAGTCAGTAGCCCTAAGATCTTCTGGAAGCTATTTCTCTACCATGATGGAAGCCAACTTGAGGACGAGGACAATTCATGGAATAGGTCAGAGCTCGGAGGAAGTGAGTGAAACCATAATCCAGTGGTACCTAAGTTCCACTAAGTACCTAAGTGGAACTAAAGTTAGACATTTTAGTTATATAAGTTAATAAATTCCCTTATTGTTTAAGCATATAAAATTTCAGTTTTTTTCAAATCACAATTGCAAGAAAATAAACACATCTTAACTAATGTAGAACTCTAGCACAAAGTATTAAGTACTTAGTATGAAGATCCATTTTAGAGAAAGTGCAAACTCAGCTCTCAACTGTTCTGTTTTGAATCAAATTTATAATTCCTAAAGATGTACCTGTTTCCCAAAGGGAAAACAATGGTGTCAGGAGAATACTACCTTTTACCAAGCAACTGTTTTAATAAGGAAGATTATTTTAATTATTCACTTGTTTATTCATTCAACAAATATTTGTTGAGCACCTACAATGTGCCAGGCATTGTATTAAGTACTGGAAATATATTGGTGAATAAGGTATAGTTATTTATTAATTTCAGCTTATGAAAACTTATGAATAGCATGACATGTGTAGCAGATTCCATTTGCTCTTTTTCCATTTTCTGGTATCTTTTCTTAGTAATGTATTTATTATACATTACCCTTTGAATATAAATAGTTTGAGTCCTGTATAGTAAATATTTTCAAGTTCTATAATTTGCAAGGGAATATCCAATAGCTATTCTATCAAGCATAGAAAATGTTTGCAAATTTAAGAAATATTGTACTGAAAACAATAAATTATATTTCAGAAGAATGCTTCCGTATATAAGCAAACAGAGTCTAACTTGGCTATCTGAAAGATTTGTAGAGCTTGGCTGGTCCACGCATTCTTCCACCCAAATGAATTTGTCAAGAGCTCAAAAAAACCAGGCAAGAATGCCAGAAATCTCAGCTTTATTTGGTGAAGCAAGACTCAGGGTTTAGAACCTGGAGTTCATTCCGTCACAGAATTATAGTATCTGGTAGGAAGAATAATAACTTTTTATTTGGAAGGAGCACTGATGGAAACAGTGAACCCAGGTTTTAGCCCACCATTAACAGTAAGTATATTAGGGTGTTCCTGAATGAATTACTTTAACTTTAATGCTGAAATTTCTTCATAAACCAAATGGCCATAATAATATTTGTCCTATCAACCACACAAAAATATTATAAAATCAATTGATATAGTTATTTTGAAAGTTCTTGGAAAAGTATGAAGTATTATAGTAATATGTGTAATCATCATTAGATGCTATATGGCATAGAATTGTGTGGGGGTTTATTTTGTTGTTTTTAAATCTCAGAGTCAAAGTTGATGAGTTTTATACCTGTTTCAATGACTTTGAAAAAAATTATGAAATGGAAATAATTAGAACTTAATGGGGACAAGGGGTAAATAGGAAAGTCACTTCTTAAATTAATCCAGAAGTGAAATAACAGTTTCCTATCCTATACCAATTTAAGGAACATTTTTCATAGAACTATTGTGGGTGGTAGATTGTTTGCATTAATAGACTGAATTCTTCTCCACTTTCTGAATCCATGCCTATGTAGTAAAAAATTTAACCTTGCCCCAAAAGAGGTCTTGGCCTTTGTCCTTGGTACCTGGGAGGTAGTCTCATGCCCAATAGGAGTATCTTTGTTTGCTTGGGGGGCCTTGGGTCACACTGGATAGTTTAACAACGTGATTTAGGATGGGGGCTTACCACACTGGAAAGACCAACAACGTGATTTAGGGTGGAGGTTTTGAGTGATGGAGCCCCAATAAAAACTCTGGACACAGAGGCATGGGTGAGTTTCCCTGTGTGTACTGTCACATAGCAATGCTGGGAAAATAATGCATCCTGACTCTATGCAGAGAGAACAATGGAAGTTCCACATTTAGTGGTGAAGTGTCCCCAGACTCCGCCCTATGTGATTCTTACCTTGGGTAACTTTAATCTATATCATTTCCCTATAATAAGCAATAACCATGAGTTTAATAGTTTTCAGTGAATTCTGTGAGTCCTTCTATTGAAACTGAGGGTGGTTTTGGGAATCCCTCAAACTTCCAGCTGGTATCAGAAGTGAGGGTGCTCTCTTCAGGGGACTGTTTCCTCTAACTTTGTAGCTGGCCTAAACCCCTTACAACACCTCTTGCCACACAATCTTGTAATACCTTCCCATTGTAACTCCAGGTCTGATCATATGATATGCTTTGGCTGTGATGCAAACAGAGACTTGCATATTTTCACTTGTGCCTTTGCCTTTTGTCACACCATTAAAAAAATATGCCTCCATGCTAGCCTGCTTGAAACATGTAGAGTAGAGCCAACTCACTCCAGCTGTCCCAGCCAAGACAATTTTTGATTATTTAGCAGTATACTCACTCGTAGACATGTAAAGGAGTCTGACCAGGATTAGCAAAATCACTGGCCAACCACCCCGGGTTTGTGATTAATAAACACTTGTTGAATGCCTCTGTGATTTTGTGGATTTTTTATGAAGCATTATTATGACAATAAATGACTGATAGTTTAGCTACCTCCTAAACTTCTATTGTAATGTAGAAATAGAGTATGGATAATGTAAATCAGGGAAATCTCCAAATTCATTTCATTCAACATTGAAAACTTAATGATCATATATTTGGATAATCCTTGCATTATAAAATATTAGAGACTTAGGGATGTCTGAAGCTGAGGCCCAGAAAAGTGAAACATTAATTAATCAGATTAAGTAACAGAAAAATTATATTTGCTTTGGAAATATGACCACACACAGTGTATACTTTGTCTAATACTCAGAACCCCTCTGGATATTGGGATAAGGATTAAATTATACAAGACACTACAGAAGTGTAAGTTAGCCATGGTTGTAACCCATTATTGAAATACTATTGCCAGAGCTTTTAACTAAATAATGAAACTGATAATTTCATATCTTTTTCTTTTTCAATTTCTGCCAAATTTGTGATGGAATTCTGGTGATTCCAATAAAATAGCCTGCAGGCAGTCATATAGGAACCAACTAAAAAAAAAAAAAAAGGGAAGTTAGGGAGAGGAAAAGCAAAGAGAAGAAGAAGTAAATTAACAGGAAATATAAACCTTTCCTCAGTCTAGCGATTGCATTGTACTAACAAAATCATGTATTCAAATTACTTTTGACCTTGTTGTTCCTTAATTGCTCTTTTTAATCTTGTCTTCCAGCTGAGTATGGCCTTTAGTCTTAGTTCTATTCACTGCTGTGTGTTAAGCATTACTACGTGTTTGGGAAGATAGAGGAGAGGGAAACCTATTGTACGTTGCTTTTAAGTAGAAGCATAAGGATCTGCCAGTGTTTATGGAATCACTGGCTTTGAAAATGGACAGGGCTCTTTGCCAGTGGCTTATTATTTGAGCCCCTTCCACTCTTATTTGCTAAGATATATTTCTTGTCCTACATGAAGTAAGACAATGTTCAACTACAAGCCTGCTTATAGAATGACCTTCTAATTTCTCTCCAAGTTTGCTGATGTATGCACATCCTAATGTCCACTCTGGTAATTGGTCAAAGGCTGAATAAATGGGCTGTTGACTTACATGCTTGCATGCTCATGGACACACACACACACACGCACACACACACACACACCATCACACATAATATGCACAACTAGCTTTTTGATAGTAGAGACTGTTACGTTATTCACCATTGTATTCCCAATTCTCGCATGATGACTGGCACATAATAGGTTTACAACAAATATCTGTTTAATAAATTAATAAACACATGTATTTCAATATACTATTACCTCACTTCTACCACCAAAGGGCTAGGCTGGGATTAAATGACTTGAGACTCATTTTGTGCCCTTAGAAGTGTACACAGTGTTAATTTATTACATGATTGAATAAATCCTATTGCTTTGAAGTTAAGCATGTCTGAGGAAAGACAATTTTTTACCTCACGACTTATAAAAACAATGAGGATTATAGTTGTTTATACCATATTTGCTATATTTACTAATCATGCACACGCACTATAATTTTTTTTTTGAGACAGAGTCTCACTCTGTTGCCCTAGCTAGAGTGCTGTAGTGTCAGCCTAGCTCACTGCAACCTCAAATGCCTGGGCTCAAGCCATCCTCCTGCCTCAGTCTCCCGAGTAGCTGGGACTACAGGCACGTGCCACCATGCCCAGCTAATTTTTTTCTGTTTTTAGTAGAGATGGGGTCTTGCTCTCACTGAGGCTGGTCTTGAACTCCTGACTTCAAGCAATCCTCCCGCTTCTGCCTCTGAAAGCGCTAGGATTACAGGTTTGAGCCACTGCACCCGACCTAATCATGCACTATAATTTTTTAATACAATTAATGAATTAGTTGACCATTTTAAATAGCTTTATTGAGATATAATTGAAATAACGTACAATTTACCCATTTAAAGTGTGCAATTTGATGATAGGTTCACAGAATTGAACAACCATCAACACAGCCAATTTTATAACATTTTCATCACTCTGATAAAACCTCCAAAAAACAAAACCCTGTTCCCATTAGCAGTCACTCCTCATTCATTATCTTCGAACTCTACCCTCAGACCCCACACGTAGGCAACCACTAATTTACTTTCTGTCTCTACAGATTTGCCTATTCTAAACATTTCATATAAATATAATACGTGATCTTTTGCGACTGAATTATTCAATTAGCATAATGTTTTCAAGCTTTATCCATATTGTAGTATATATCATTTCTCTTCATTGACAATAAAATGCCACTGTATGGATAGATACACCAAATTTTGCTTCCCTGTTTATCAGTTGACAGACATTTGGTTGTTTCTACTTTTTGGCTATTTTGAATAACACTGTTACAAAAATTCACATATAAATTTTTGTATGGACATATGTTTTCAATTTTCTTGGGTATATACACCCAGAAATGGAATTGCTGGATCATTTGGTAATTCCATATTTAACTTTTTGAGGAACTGCTAAACTGTTTCCCAAAGCGGCTGCACCATTTACAATCCCACCATCTGTGTATGAGGATTCCAGTTTCTCCACATCCTCACCACTCCTTGTCATTATCTGACCTTTTGATCATAGCCATCCTAGTGGGTATAAAATGATATCTTATTGTGATTTTGATTTGCATTTCCCTGATGGCAAATAATGTTGAGCATCTTTTAATGTGCTTATTGGTTATTTTTGTATCTTTCTTGGAGAAATGTCTATTCAGATCCTTTGATCATTTTTACTTTCTTTTGGTTTTGGTTTTGGGGGTGGAGTCTTAATACTGCCCAAGCTGGTCTTGAATTCCTAGGCTCGCGTGGTCCTCTTGCCTCAGCCCCTGGAGTAGCTAAGACTACAAGCACATGTCACTGAGGCAGTGTAGGGATAGGACTTGGGCCTGACTTCTGACCAAGGGAGACAGCATGGGGCAGCACCACCTTGTGAATAGTGTTTTTCAGGGCCACTGGAGCAAGATACAGACATAGGCTGATGAAGCACCTGGCTGCAAAAGAACCAGACCTGTCCATATCCAAACAACTCAAGCCAGAAAAGACCCCCACATTGACCTTACCCTGCCTTTTCCCTCCTTATAATCTCATTTTAATGCTAAAAATCACACACGGGGGGTGGAGATTTAACATGCTAATGAGACATACGATACATGAAGAAGCATGTAATAGAACTATGCAGGTGCAAGAAATTCTCCACCTCTACATGCTTACACTTCGCCTTTTCCTGCCTAGGCCTCTTTAACACACTCCCTGAACTCCCCTCAGGGAGCCAGCCAGCCTGAGGACCTTTGCCTTTGTGCTGTCTCCCTTATGTTCCAATATGAGCCCCAATAAAGCCTTGCCTGTGACTCCCATTTGGCCTCTTGTTAATTTCTATTACGATAGAGAGCCCAAGTGCCTGCGCTGGAACCACAACCACACCCAGCTAATTAAAACCATTTTTTTAGAGATGGAGGTCTCGCTATGTTGTCCAGGCTAGTCTTAAACTCCTGGCCTCAGAGTCTAAAGGGATCCTCCTACCTCAATCCTCTGAATAACTGCGATTATAGGCATAAGCCACCTACACCCAGCTCTTGCTCATTTTAAAACTGGGTTATCTTTTTGTTATTGAGTTGCCAGTGTTCTTTACATATTCTGGATACAAGTCCCTTATTAGATGCATGTCTTGCAATAATTTTTTCCCATTCTGTGGGTTGTCTTTTCATGTTCTCGATGGTATTGTTTATAGCACAAAAGATTTTAATTTTGACGAAGTCCTATTTTTTCTTTTGTTGCTTGTGCAAAAAAGCCACCTGGGATTTTGATAGGGATTGCATTGAATCTGTGGATCAATTTGGGGGACATTGCAATCTTAACAAAATTAAGTCTTCTAATGTGTGTACATGGGATTCTTTCCATCATTCTGGTATTTTCCAATATTTATGTTCAGTTTCCCTGCACCACACCCAGTCAGAGATATAATCTAGGTCTATAGTACATTAAGGTGGTTAAAAGCACAGGTTCTGTCTTGAGTCAGACAGGCTTGAGTTAAAATCCCTGCCATTCTATTCACTAGCTATATAAATATGGACAAATTATTTAACTTTTCTAAGCCTCTTTTTTCTCATCTATAAGGTGCAAATAACAATATGTCATATCTCATAGAATATGAGGATTAATGATAACTATGTGAAGCATTTAGCAGAGTGCCTAGAACACAGTAAATGCTCAGTTAGTCTTAGCTGTTTTTATTATGATAGCACTTAACACTTAATTACCCAAAAATATAGTTATTTTGACTTTTTAAATTATTAGAGCCCAAATTTTTCCTAAGCATGCTTCCCCATCTCTTTGGAATTCATCGACTTTACATCTTGTTTCCCTAAAATTTTCTGTGTCTTCCTTAAGGATAAAGAACCAACCTGGTAAAAAAAAAAGCTTCAGTTCATGTGCTAATGGAAGACATCTAAAGGAAATGGCTGGTCAACTAACCAGCTCTGCTCTTTCTTCCCCTGTAATCTAGGTACATATTAACAATGACATGACATTCAGGATTTAATAACCCTTACCCCCTACAGTCTAATCTCCACGCACAGAGTGATTCTTTTAAAATGTAAATCTAACCATCTCAGTCTCCTGCTCAAATTCTTTGGTAACATCCCATCCCTCTCAGAGTAAAAGCCAAAAGCATTGCAATGATTTACAAGAATTGTAAGACTTGAAAGGCCCTATGTGATATGACACCTGGCTACTCTTTGATCTCATCTATAATCACCAGGCTCTGTTCTAGTCTTTCCTCAAATCTGACACATTTCCACCCCAGGGCCTTTGCATATGCTCATTTTGTTCTGCCTACAAATCTCTTTCCATAGATATCAATTTGGCTTCCTTGTCACCTTTTTCAGGGTATTTGTTTAAATATCACCTTAACAAAGAGGCTGACCATACTGTATAAAATAGCAAAATAACCCCTCTTCTTTTTTTTGTAGAGTTGGGGTCTGACCATTTTGCCCAGGCTGGTCTGAAACTCCTGGCCTCAAGAGATCCTCCCACTTCAGCCTCCCAAAGCGCTGAGATTGCAGACATGAGCCACCACACCCAGCCCTCCCCATTTTTTAATTTAAAAGGGTTTATTCTGAGCCAAATATGTGTGACCATGGCTCAGAGCACATGGCCTCAAGAAGTCCTGAGAAATGTGCCCCTTTCCTCTTATCTTGCCCTATTTTTCCTCCCAAGCACTTACAACCACTTGATGCGTTGTATATTTGCTTGTTTGTTTGTTTCCCCCACTAGAATGTCAGTTATATGAGGATAGAGATTTTCATGTTTTGTTATTTGCTGTATCTTATGCCTATAAGAGTCCCAGACACATTGGGTGCTCATCAAATATATGTTGAATGAATGGTCTTCAAAACTATCTTCTCACACAGGCCAGTAACTTTTGTAATACGAAGAGAAGAGGGCAGTGCCAAAGTAGTTTTGCTAGATTTCTCTCAGTCAGATGGAATGCTGCTCTTCCTGATTGATCATAGAATGAATTCTACCATAAGTTCAAACATATGTAAACACAGTTCTGTCCTTTTAAATGGGCAGAATTTCATGAGATTTTAGAGCTAGTTCTAAAGTGGGCATAGATAGAACTGGAGATACAGAAATGTTGAAAATTATCTGATTCCCACCTCCCCTTCTTCCTACCCCCACCCTCATAATATAGGCCTTCTGTGTATGAGGGTAGATTTAATGACTTTATCATTTTGTTATTTAAAAATAGATCTAATACTACTCCACTTTCTCAAAGACACAGTAGTTCTCTTGGCAATAAGATCTTCGAAGATCATGCTTTTGATAACCGTGGTTAATTTTACAGTGGGCGGACACAGCAGCATGTCTAAGTATTGAACTACAATTCCCAGGGTGCATCTCTAAGAGGATTCTGGGAAGTGTGGCAGAAGTATGCTTTTGACAGCCACAGTTAACTTTGGAAGATTTAGCAGCTGGCATGGGGATTAAACTACACTTCCCAGAGTGCATCTTTAGGAGGATTCTGGGAAGTGTGGCAGAGGCAGCAGTGGTCCCTCGGGGAAGGGGAGCCATTGGAACTTGGATATTTGGAGTTTCCTGGTTTCTGCTGATTCTTGAGGCCTAGGAAGGTGCCCCCAAAAGAATTCGGAGTGAGTACAATGAAACAGAAACCTGTTCAGGTAGTAAGTGCAGGAAGGACTTAATACGGAGGCATAATCAGAACTTGAAAAAAGCTCTTTGTAACAGCATTTTACAGATACAGCTTAGTGTCTTTTCCTTCTTGCAGAAACCAGGGGAATGACCAGTTTTGTACCATAACTATGGAGCAATCTCATTAACCACAGCTAATCAATTTCTGATACTTTTTCGGAGGGTCGTTTAAAAGTGGAACTTGTTAACTACTCACATTGTGCCTTCGTTTTAAGAGAGGAAAAATTACCATTTAGAAAGCAAACCATAAAGCTTGTCAGTGAGACTTTGAAATCTGTATCCCAGTGTTTCCTCAGTTTTGCATATTTCCCCACCCCCACTGAGGTCCACAGTTAGGGAGTGATGGACTTTTGAAAGAGTTCTCTCCAACACTACTGAATCTAGCCTCTTCTGCATCGAAGTAACTACTAGATTTAAGATGGGCTTTTTTATTATATTGTAGTGCTTTGCAAATTAATCTTTCTTCTGGAAAGACGAACAGGATGAGAAACGTGTGAATCATTTATTACACGGGGTTCAGAGAAACTGTAAATCTTACGGACTTTGCCTCATCCTATGATAGTTTTGATAAAAATAATATTACCTTTCATCTCTATCAGGTTTTGTACTTTTAAAAACATAAATAGCTCTGTATGCTGAAATAAAAAAAATTAAAAAAATAAATAAATAAAAATAAAAAAATAAGAGCAGGACTCTGAAAATAAGTAAATAAATAAATAAATAGCTCTGTGAGCACCAACTCATGAATCAGCAGGCCATGATAATCCATGACTGGCTAAGGTTCATTTAGCAGCAGAAACTAGGGAAAACCAGGCAGCCAAGTACAATGGGCCATACAGATTAGTCAGTAATCACAACTACAGCCAGACAGCTCTTGTAGTTCCCGGGATCCACTGCACTCACCAAAGGAATTCCCTTTGGCCCAGAAGGAATATGGTGAGGTGTTTCTGGGAACAATGGCCTGGAAATAGCCTTATTGAGCAGTTAGTCCCAGAGACGACTATTTTATTATGCTCTGTTTTATGTTAAAAGGAATATGCACACATGGTTAAAAAAAATTTTTTTAAATACAGAAATGAATAAAGTAAAAATTACAAATACTTTTTCAATCTTTATCTCCATCCCACTCTCTCAAATTAGTCACTCTTAATAGTTTTGCATGTATACTTCTAGTCATTTGAAAAATATAAATAAGTACATATCTAACTTATATATACTGATATGTATATGTATGTGTCCTTGTCTTTATAAATTAATTATGCTAACCAACTAATTATTACTTTTCTTATTTTTTCCTCCAGCTTTATTAAGGTATAATTGACCAAAAAAATTGTATATGTTTACAGTATAAAACGTGATGTTTTGATATATGTATACGCTGTGAAATGATTAAATCAAACTAATTAACATATCTATCCCTCACCTCACATACTTACACATTTTTTTGTGTGTGTGTGGTGACAGCATTTAAGATCCATTCTTTCAGTAATTTTTTTTTTTTTTTTCTGAGACAAGGGCTGGAGTACAATGGCGTCATTATAACTCACCTCAACCTCAAACTCCTGGGCTTACGCCATCCTCCTGCCTCAGCCTCCTGAGTAGCTGGGACTACAGGTGCGTACCACCATGCCCAATTAGTTTTTTTTTTTTTTTGAGACAGAGTCTCACTGTGTTGCCCAGGCTAGAGTGCCGTGGCATCGTCCTTGCTCACAGCAACCTCAAACTCCTGGGCTCAAGCGATCCTCCTGCCTCAGCCTCCCGAGTAGCTGGGACTACAGGCATGTGCCACCATGCCCG
>NW_012154174.1:1575783-1578055 GCF_000956105.1 Propithecus coquereli
TGACTATTTTTTACTGTTATACTAAGAAAAAACAGTTAAAGTTTAAAAATAATCTAAATGTTTTCAGCCTTGTTAATCTTAATGTAGCATTTTCCATGCTATTATAACTAAAGGGAGAAAATGAATTTTTTAAAAATAGAGTACCTGATGAAGAGATGTGTAAGGAACTGTTGGATGTCAATTCCAGTTCCAGTGAGGCCTTGGGTTTAAGACCTTAACCTGGGTGTTTTTGTAGATGTTTTGCTTTTCAGGGTCATTAGGGCAAAGCACAGGTTGTACCACTCCTACTGTTCTTTTACAAAGGCAGCTGTGTTTGTTCTGTTGTTTATATTTGGTAACTTCTGAGAGACACATGTCTCTGCTTTGACATACATTGAGTCTTTGCCCCAGGAGGCTGCAGTCACTCACAATAAGTTTAAAAATATCATGAGTCTTAAAAGATCAGGTTTCTCTTGTCTTCTATTTATAAAGAGCTCACTGTAACCCCTTTTATCACACCATCAAAATAGGTTCCTACAGATTACACTGGGGTGCATTTGTCACTTTGCTTTGTATTTCATGTTGAGCCAACTTTGCTTACTGGTGTTACAAAAGTTCCCAGATCCTACAGAAAGAATCTGCAAGCTGTTTTTCCCCACTTAAGTGACAAAATATGCTGTATATTTGAGAGTCTGTTTTAGGGCCTTTGACAAGGAAAAATGGTTAAACCCTAAGGCCCCAGGAGAATCCACATTCTGTCTCTGCAGAATCACTAGGACCCTGACTTGATTCCCAAAGCTCTTAAAGGGTTAGACTCAGACCACCCTTAATGAAGGTACTGAAAAAGCCTAGAACTTGCCCCATTGCTATCTCTTTGAGAAACCAGTAATAGGATGTTCTCTTTTTCCATATTTCACTTTGGCTACTGAAAATGTTATCCTTGTTAAATAGTTTAAGTATAGGCTTCATCTATGGTCCCTTCCCTAGAGATGAGGAGCTGACAGTGGCCACTTTGGGAGATAGATGTTTGAAACAAGGGTACATTGAAGGTAAAATGTGTTCTTTCCCTGCCCTGGATTGAATGAGCGTTACTGAAGATACGGTGTTTGCTCTTTGTTTGCGGTAATAAAGTCTGTTCCCATCTCTAGGTATTCTGTGGTTGATGTTTTATCACTGCACTTGTTTTCCTTTCACTTCACTGCATGTACATTCTTGCCTCACAGTATAATATTGGCAGAGTACCTGGAAGTTCAATTCAGTAAATATTTATTACCCTTGAAGTTCAATCCAGTAAATATTTATTGAATGGAACCATTCAATATGCTAATTACTGAGATACAGAGCTGAGGAAGGCAGACCCTGTCCTTAGGGAAATCATGGTCTTTCAGGGGAGACAGACAAATGAACAAATAATACAATAGTGCAACCACAGAAGTATGAGCAGTGTACGCAGTAGGACAAAAGAGGGAATGAATGGTTTCCTGTAGCCACCTCAGATACTTTTTGGAGCAAATTAGGATGTAGATAACTAAAGGGAAGTAACTGTGGTAGGATAGGGATGCAGGAACAGAATTCTCAAAAATGAATGCTGTATGAGTACCCAAGTGTGGTTTTGTAAAGGTTTGATTATTTCCCAAATACAGGTATTTATTTGAACTGAAGGAAGATGATGATGCATGTAAAAAAGCCCAGCAGACAGGAGCATTTTACCTCTTTCATAGCCTGGCTCCTTTGCTTCAGACTTCAGCACATCGATACTTGGCCCCTCGGCATAGCCTGTTAGGTAAGTCGAAAGTGGACCAGTGGCATTGACTAGTCTGTGGCTACTAAGTAGAATTCAGTCCATGTTGAATTTCTAAGAAGCATCCTTGAACTTTAGAGTCTAGATTTTTCAAACAGCTTTTTAGTCTTAAGCTGGTGTAACTGATTCTGCCAACTAATAAATTAGTGTGTAAACTCTAGTTTTCCACTCAAATATTATTTGGTGATGATATGAACCACTAACGCCTTAAACTAGAAGTTGGCAAAACTACTGCCCAAATTGTATCTGTTGACTGTTTTGTAAATAAATTTTTATTGGAACATAATCACACTAGTTCACTTATAAATCATTTATGGCTATTTGCACTACAATGTAGAGTTGAGTAGTTCTGACAGAAACTGTATGACTCATAAAGCCTAAAATATTTGGTATCTCTTTTTTTTTTGAGACAGAGTCTCACTCTGTTGCCCAAGTGAGTGCCGTGGCATCAGCCTAGCTCACAGCAACCTCAAACTCCTGGGCTCAAGTGAT
>NW_012154174.1:1578105-1579362 GCF_000956105.1 Propithecus coquereli
CGGCCTCCCAGAGTGCTAGGATTACAGGCGTGAGCCACCGCGCCGGGCCTGGAATTTCTTGAATGTATTACTGCTAATGTGAAAGGTACTTTTCATGACGAAGAAAATATTTACCGATATACCATTTAAAAGGGACTATCTTCTGCAGAATGGATCTTTAGATACAGAATTTTTTCTCACTTAATGAGCTACAAAAAATAGCAAATGTCTGGACCCATGTGAATTTGCATAGCTGCCTTTTGAAATATTTTCCTAATGGCTGTGATTTTATATTTTTCTTATCTACAGGATTCCTTGTACTTCATTTTTATTCTAGGTAGGTAGAACAAGTTTCAATTTGTAGATTAGAAAGGAAGTACTGAAAAGTTGAGATCTCATAGTTAGTGGTAGAAATGCAATTTAGAAGCTAGATCACCTGACTCCTGTTTAGTTCTCTTTCCTTAATAGTACCAAGTGATCATATCCTGGCTTAAAATATAACCCTCTTGGCAATTCATTACTTTAAATTGCATACTATGACTTTTTTTAAACTCCTCTTTTCTCTAAGGACCTGACAATGTCCCTGTATTGTGGAATAGCTTGCAGGAGAAAATCTTTTTGGTGCTATAGGCTGCTGTCAACCTACGTGACTAAGACACGGTGAGTTTTGATCAAACTGAACTCTGATTATTCCATCTTTGGCCCATTATAGTATAAACTCTGAACATCTTAAGATCCCATATTGAGAATTAAGATCTGTGATAAAGATTTATACAGGCTGGGTGAGGTGGCTCATGCCTATAACCCTAGCACTTTGGGAGGCCAAGGCAGGAGGATTGCTTGAGGCCAGGAATTTAAGAGCAGCCTGAGCAATACAGTGAGATCCTATCTGTACAAAAAATTAAAAAGAAATTATCTGGATGTGGCAGTACATGCTTGTAGTCCCAGCTACTTGGGAGGCTGAGGCAGGAGGATCACTTGAGCCCACGAGTTTGAGGTTACAGTGAGCTATGATGATGCCACTGTACTCCAGCCTGGGCAACGGAGTGAGACCCTGTCTCAAAAAAACCAGAAACAGGCCGGGCATGGTGGCTGACGCCTATAATCCTAGCACTGTGGAAGGCCAAGGCAGGAGGATTGCTTGAGCTCAGGAGTTCGAGGCCAGCCTGAGCAAGAGCGAGACCCCGTCTCTACTATAAATAGAAAGAAATTAGGCAAACAACTAAAAATAGAAAAAATTAGCTGGGCACAGTGGCACGTGCCTGTAGTCCCAGCTAC
>NW_012154174.1:1583562-1588403 GCF_000956105.1 Propithecus coquereli
AAAAACTATTGGAACTGATAGACAAATTCAGTGAAGTTGTAGGATACAAAATCAACATACAAAAATCATTAGCATTTCTATATGTCAATAGTAAACAATATGAAAATAAATGAAGAAAGTAATCTGATTTACAAATAGATACAAATAAAATAAAATACCTAGGAATAAACTTAACCAAAGAAGTGAAAGATCTCTATAATGAAAACTAAAACATTGATGAAAGAAATTGAAGAAGACACACAAAAATAGAAAGATATTCCATGCTCATGGATTGGAATGATCAATATTGTTAAAACGTCCATACTACCCAAAGCAATCAATCTACAGATTCAATGTAATCCCCATCAAAATACCACTGACATTTTTCACAGAAATAGAAAGAATAATCCTAAAATTTATATGGAACCACTAAAGACCCAGAATAGCCAAAGCTATTCTGAGCAAAAAGAATCAAACTGGAGGAATCACATTACCTGACTTCAAATTATAATACAGAGCTGTAGTAACCAAAATAGCATGGTACTGGCATAAAAACAGACAGATAGACCAATGAAACAGAATAGAGAACCCAGAAATAAATCCACCCATCTATAGGGAATTTATCTTCAACAAAGGTGCCAAGAACATACAGTGGGGAAAGGATAGTTTCTTCCATACATGGGCCTGGGAAAACTGGATATCCATATGCAGAAGAATCAAACTAGACCTTTATCTCTCACCATATACAAAAATCAAATCAAAATGGATTAAGGACTTAAATATAAGACCTGAAACTATGAAACTACTAAAAGAGAACATTGGGGAAACACTGCAAGATATTGGTCTGGGCAGGGACTTCTTCAGTGGTACCAACAAAGCACAGGCAAGCAAAGCAAAAAACTGGACAAATGGGATCACATCAAGCTAAAAAGTCTCTGCACAGCAAAGGAAACAATCAACAAAGTGAAGAGACAACCCACAGAATGGGAGAAAATATTTGCATACTACCCATCTGAGAAAAGATTAATAACAAGAATATATAAGAAGTTCTAACAACTCAATAGGAAAAAATCAAATAATCCAATTTAAAAATGGGCAAAGGATCTGAATGGATATTTTTCAAAAGACATACAAACGGCCAACAGGTATATGCAAAAATGCTCAACACCATCACAGAAATGCAAATCAAAACTACAATGAGGTATCATCTCACCCCAGTTAAAATGGCTTTCATCAAAAAGACAGGCAATAAAGAATGCTGGTGAGGATGTGGAGAAAGGGGAACCCTTGTACATTCTTGATGGGAATGTAAATTAGTGCAACCATTTTGGAGAACTGTATGCAGGTTCCTCAGAAAACTGAAAATAGAACTACCATATGACCCAGCAATCCCACTGCTAGGTATATATCCCAAAGAAAGGAATTGAATATGTTGAAAAGATACATGCACTCCCATGTTTATCACAGCACTATTCACAATGGCCAAGATTTGGAATCAATCTAAGTGTCCATCAGCAGATGAATGGGTAAAGTAAATGTGGTACACACACATGATGGAATGTTATATAGCCATAAGAAAGAATCAAATTCTGCCATTTGCAACAACATGGATTGAACTGGAGAACATTATGTTAAGTGAAATAAGCCAAGTACGGAAAGACAAATCTCACATGTTCTCACTCATATTTGGAAGCCAAATATTAAAAACCATTGATCTCATGGAGACAGAGAGTAGAATGATGGTTACCAGAGGCTGGGAAGAGTAGCGGGGAGGGGGCCTTAAAGTGGGGGTGGTTAATTGGTGGAAAAAGATAGATAGATAGAATGAACAATATTTGATAGCACAACAAAATGACTACAAAAATAAATTAGGGTATACTTTAAAATAACTACAAGAGTAGAATTGGAATGTTCCTAATACAAAGAAATGATTAATGCCTGAGGTGATGGATACCTCAATTACTCTGATTTGATTAATTCACATTGTATGCCTATATCAAAACATCACATGTACCCTATAAAAATATATAACTATTATGTACCCATAATTAAAAATAAAAAATTTTAGAATACATATATTTTGCCAGTGAGTTTCCCCCATAGGTCACATGCTGGAGTACATGAATAGGTAGTTTCTAGCAGTGCAGAAGAATATGAGGACTTCATCAGAAGACACTAAACATTATTAAGAGATTTAGCAACATTATATTGTATTATGAACAAATATAAGTCCTTCATGAACAAGAATACAGGTTTTCTCCCTACATAGCACTTGTCTTTTACAGACCAGGATCTCAGATGAGTATTCCACTTTAGCCCACAAAAGCAGCACAATCTGGAGGCTAATTATAGAACTAGATTGGTTTCTGTCATTTTGTGTGACACTTACTTTTTCCAATGCCTTAATAAGTTAAATATCATGCATCTTACTAACAAGGGGATATATTCCTTTCATGCTACAATCATAGAGGAATACAGTGTTACACAGATAAAATTCCTTCTTTGGTCTAAACTCCTCAGATTGCTGATGAGAAAACTGAGGCCTAGAGAGGTTAAGTGATTAGACCAAGATTACATAGATATGAGCTGCAGGGCAATGACTGGAAGCCAAGTATACCCACTTTAAGCTGAAGTAGATGATTTTTTTTTTTTTTTTGGTTTGCTCATGATTATTTTATTGACACTTTTTTATTGTTACAAAGGGAAAGTACGGTGTCAAGGATGTACAAGGGAAGGCCATGCACATGAGGCGACACAGCATCACCTTAGATCTTAGGAAGCAGTGAGCGTCTGATGGGTCTTTGGGGAAATAAGAAAAGGGGAAAATCCAACAAAGAGCAAGACTAGCATAAGAAAAACAAAAAGGCCACAAGATGCAGTATCTACCTGGAACCTGGAACCTGGAATAGAGGGCTAAGTGAAGTCATGATTTCATCTTTTTGGAGATTATAAGGTGTCTGGGAAAAGAAATGGGGGAAGAACCAATTCCTCAGAGAATTACTAGGGTCACAGCATGAATGAGTGGAATTAAAGAGCCACTGATGACATTGAGGAAACAGCTATATAGGTTTTGGCTGGTGAACGGGGGTGGTAATAATATCACACGGTTGCCCTTTATCGAATCACAGCTACTGCACGCCAGGAACCATGCTAGGCTCTCCACATAATGATTCCTAATCTTTGCAGAAACCTTGGCATTATTATTATCCCAGTTTCACAGAAGAGGACATTGAGGCTATAAGAAGTAGCTTGTCCTGGTTGCACAGCCAGCAAGTCAGGTCAGCAGAGGGACACAGTCAGCCAGGCTCTGAAGTCAGGGTGTTTTCCACATCGCTACTTCCCAGTATTACAATTTGCACAAACGGGTTAGGTGAGAATGACTTGGGAGTTTACAAGTTCCCAGTGAGGGTTAAAGAACAAGGAGATTCAGGTTTGAGCAGGACATGTATAAGTTTCATAGGAGAATTATTGGATCCTGCCTCCTAGGATTTCCAGGGAATGGAAAGGAGAAAAGAACTATGGTGGGAGGTGATTTTGATTCGGGGGTTTCTTTGAGGGAGGGAACTGGCAGAAGGAGTCAGGCCCTGCGGTGGGTCCTAGGCAGCAATCCTGTAGTTGGGGTGGACCTGGGGCCTGCCGTCGCAGACCAGGCCAAGAAGCTGGGCCAGGATGTGCTCTCGTTTCTCTGCTGGGAGCTCTGCATGCCCGGCACCTGGTGCCTCGTAGCCTGCTCCACCTCAGCTGACAGGTTCTCCTGGGAGCCCATGGCCGCCTGCTGCTTGCTCTGGAATTCCTGCTCTCGCTCTCTGCGGTATTGCTCTACCTCCATCTGTGTGCCTCCTCCTTTGCCTGCTTCAGTCACTGGGCCTTCCTTTTCCTGGCATCTGCCACCTTCTCAGCCGCCCACTTCTCGGCTTGCAGAAGCTGCTAGATACCCTGGGACTGACTGGCCATTTCGGTCGTTATGGCCGATGCTGTTTCAAATGCTACCAAGGTACCAAAATCTGAAGTAGATGATTTCATTTAAGTCTGATATGGCTGCAGTGATTTAATTGAAACCTTTGCTTTTTGCTTTTCTCCCTTCTCCTTTCTGTTTCTTAGAGTTGAAAGGGCTCTTGGGTAAATTTGGACAGGATGCACAAAGAATAGAAGAGTCTGTGCTGATTGGATGCTCTGAACAGCATGAAGCATGGTTTGCTCTGGATCTAGGTCTGGACAGCTCCTCTTCCATAAGTGGTATAGAACATTATTCCTACTGAGTACTCTGCAGTGGTTCTCAGACTTTGGGATTTCACATAATAGTAAAATTTCAAAGAAAATTTTGGGAATACAAAAAGGTTATCAACGCTCTATTTTTTTATTTCAGTAAGGATATAAAAAAACTATCGTCTATTATCATTTAAAAGAAAATGAAGGATATTTTAATGCTTTCTTTCTAAGCTAGGTGCACAGATGTTTATTATTCTCTGTACCTTTATACATTTTATATTTCTTAAATATTTCATAAGAAATGTTTTAGAATTCATAACTTCATTCTTATTTCTGTTATCAATAGAGGCAAATAAAAATGTTTCCTTGGAGTAGCTCTGGGTTCTCAGACTTGCATTTGGGAAGCACTTTGCTATAGGCTCATGGCTCCTATCGGGCTTTCCTTCTCTGTTTAAGGGTCTATGTGTAAGTGGAACGATGCTGGAATGAGGGTCACACAGGAGCTGTGAGGTCCCATGTCATCTCTTTCACAGGGATAGCATGTGGCTAATGCAAATGTTCTTATTGCCCTGAAGAGGATTTGAGAAATACTATGTGCTAATGTTTCCTAAACTGGCCTGAATATAAGAATCACCTGGTGCTTGTTAAAAAAA
>NW_012154174.1:1599668-1600205 GCF_000956105.1 Propithecus coquereli
AGGTCGGGTCTTGCTCTTGTTCAGGCTGGTCTCGAATTCCTGAGCTCAAGCTTTCCTCCCACCTCAGCCTCCCAGAGTGCTAGGATTATAGGCATGAGGCACCTCGCCTGGCCATCTTTTCAGAAAAAATTTGCCAACCTATGCTTAGGGAAATGATTTCCAGCCTTCATAGAGTTGCACACTGTTCTACTGTTTAAGATTTGTATCATAACTTCATTTTTACTGGACGGGTCAAAATTAAAAGTGAATTAAAATGAATTTGTTTTGAGAACTCTTTTAGCTTATATACCTAGAGATATCTAAGCCATTGGGATTTAGCATTCAAAATGCCAGCTTTCAATTTTATATGATGTCACTCTATTCTGACTAGCTTCTAAATATATTGATCAATCAGACAAGAGAAAAATAAAAGGCATCCACATTGCAAGGGAAGAAGGTGAATTATCCTTGTTTGCAGATGATATGATCTTATATCTAGAGAAACCTAAAGACTCCACAAAAAAAAACTATTGGAACTGATAGACAAATTCAGTGAAG
>NW_012154174.1:1611460-1615139 GCF_000956105.1 Propithecus coquereli
AAAAAGAAACCTCTTATGGTATTAGAAGTGTCCATGAAAAAAAGAAACCAAAAAGAAATCAAATCTCTGAATGTTTTTAGTTGCAAAAAAAAAAAAATTTCATCTTTATTGGGGAGGAGTACATGTGGGGGCGTTCAACTATATTGGAAATGTTTTCTTTTTAAGCTGGGTAGTGAGTACATGGGTGTTTATATATTTTATATGTTTCAAATAATTCATAGTATATTTCAAAATATGCTTTCTTTTATTCAGATGCTAGAGGAACATGTTCACATAGTTTCCTTATTTTAAAGTTAGTAACCATTTAGAGTAGGTGAGCTGGAAAGGGATTGTCATTTCCCTGTGAGTTGCTCTAGGTACAAGGCCAGTGCCGGTAAAGGTGAGCCTGCATTCTCTCTAACGAAACCAGGCCCGTCTTTGTATTCCTAGGCTCAGGCTCTTCTCCACTGGCATCATACACATCAGTTCTGCAGCAGAAGTGGGCAGCCCACCAAGAAGAACATGGCTGGCAGCAAGCGTGTGTGCCCTTCCAATAATATCATCTATTACCCACAGGTAAGTATTGCTTTAAGAGGACGGCAATCTGAGAGGACTGTTCACTAACTACTCTGTCCTGGGGAAGGCTTTCCTTAATTATCTATTCCTTAGCTAAATAGCAGGCCCCAAAGTGCCAGCATCTCAGTTTCCAGCCTCCTTTCCTAGGTGGCTCCTGTGGTGATCACGCTGGTGTCAGATGGGACCCGATGCCTGCTTGCCCGCCAGAGCTCCTTTCCCAAGGGAATGTATTCTGCCTTGGCAGGTTTTTGTGATATAGGTAAGGAATTTGGGGAACTTACAAGTAACATTGGAGGATATAAAATCTTACTATTGGTAGCTATTTCTCTGTCTTATTGCCATAGTGCTTTGAATCTCAAGCACATTCTTCCCTATCATGTCAAGAAAACTGCCTTCTGGCATTATGATTTTCTAATATTTTATTAGGCAATTTTTCAAACATCCAGCATAGTTGAAAGAATTATACAGTGATCACCCATACACCAACCACCTAGATTCTATAATTTTTTTCTTCTTCACATGTAGGGCAGTTGTGTATAGGGAGACCACAAGTTTTGTGTCCCTCATCACAGTGACCCCAGATTCCTGTTGGGTGTGTTATAAACAGAGGAGCCATTCTTCAGGCCCCCTGCTCTGAGCACACCCCTAGATTCTATAATTTTTCTACTACATTTACTTTATCACATATCTGTTCATCTATCCATCCATCAATCCATCTTTTTTTTTTTTGAGACAGAGTCTTGCTCTGTTGTCCGGTGTCTAGGATAGAGTAGAGTGGTGTGATCATAGCTCACTGCAGCCTCACACTCCTGGACTCAAGCAATCCTCCTGCCTCAGCCTCTAGAGTAGCTGGAACTATAGGCGCATGCCATTGTGTCTGTCTAATTTTTCTATTTTTTGTAGAGACGGGGTCTTGCTCTTGCTTGGGCTGGTCTTGAACTCCTGACCTGAAGTGATCCTCGTGCCTCAGCCTCCCACAGTGCTAGGGTTACAGGCGTGAATCACCATGCCCAGCCCCATCTTATTTTGGGGTGCATAGATTGCAGACATTAATCAGTACATTTTTTTTTTTTTAAATGGGGACAGGGTCTCTCTCTGTTGCCTGGGATAGAGTGCAGTGGTGTCATCATAGCTGACTGCAAACTCACACTTTTGGGCTCAAGCGATTCTTCTGCCTCAGCCTCCCAAGTAGCTGGAACTACAGGCACTCACCACTATGCCCAGTTAATTTTTGTATTTTTTGTAGAAAGGGGGACTTGCTCTTGCTCAGGGTGGTCTCAGAACTCCTGACCTCAAGCGATCCTCCTGCCTTGAACTCCCAAAGTGCTAGGATTACAGGTGTTAGCCACCGTGCCCGGCCCCTAATTAGTACACTTTTCCCTAAATATTCAACACACATAACATTAGCTAGAATTCAATATTTATTCACAAGTTGCTTTCTTTTTTCAGTCTTTTGGGGTAAAATTTGCAAGTGGTGAAAAGTGGAGTTTTGTTAAAGCTGAGGGCAGCCGTTGTCTCTCCCACCACCACCCTTGCTTTGTATTATAACTAACCTAGTAAGCTTAAGCACTGCAGTTCAGCATCCAACTCTGGACCTGATTCCTATTGTTGCAAAGACTCAGAGGTTTAGGACACTGCCAAGAGTGTTTCATTGAAACTTTGGAGCCAGTTTTGGGCTCCTTTCACATGTGGGATATCTGTGTACCCTTCCTGCTACAGGGCTGTCCTGAATTAACCTGAGTGCTTGTAGGTGAAAGTCTGGAAGAGACTGTCCGGCGGGAAGTTGCAGAAGAGGTGGGATTGGAGGTGCAAAGTCTGCAGTACTCTGCATCCCAGCACTGGCCCTTTCCTAATAGCTCACTCGTCATTGCTTGTCATGCAACTGTGAAACCAGGGCAGACAGAGGTAAGTTCTTGTTTCCCTTACGCTGTGATATTTCTTTTGCTTCATCCAATCTGCTGGTCAGCAAGTACTTATTAAGCACTTGTCTAGTCCAGCATTGTTTGCATTATACAAAGATGTGTAAAATATGATTTATACCCTCAGGGAATTTGCAATCTAGTAAAGGAAACAAATAATCACCATTTTCCCTTACATGTTTCTCCATCATGAGACAATGTTTTGTTTTTTAAGAAAACTGCTGCATTAAAGTATGATTGACGTAAAAAACACTGTAGATATTTAATATATACAACTTGATGCATTTAGAGAGAAGTTTATACCCTTGAAACCATCAAACCCATCACCACTATCAATGCCATAAACTTACTATCACCTCCAAAAGTTTCCTCCCACCCCCTTTTTTATTTTTTCTTTTGTGGTAAGAGCATTTAACATAAGATCTATCCTCTTATCAAATTTTTATGTATATAATACAGTATTGTTAATTATAAGCCCTGTAGTATACAGATCTCCAGAACTTACTTTGCATAACTGAAACTTGGTACCCTTTGACTAACACCTCCCCTCCCTTCAGCCCCTGGCAATCGCCATTCTACTCTCTGTTTCTATGAGTTTGACTATTTTAGATCTCACATATAAGTGAGATCATGCAGTATTTGTCTTTCTATGTCTGGCTTAATTCACTTAGCATGTCCTTTAGGTCCATCCAACATGTTGCAAAATGCAGGATTTCCTTCTTTTTCACGGCTGAATAATATTTCATCGCATGGATATACCACATTTTCTTTACCCATTCATCCATAGATAGACATTTTGGTTGTTTCCATATCTTGCCTATTGTGAATAATGCTGCAGTGAACATGGGAGTGCACATACCTCTTCAAGATCCAGATTTCAATTCCTTTGGCTATATACCCAAAAGTGAGATTGCTGGATCAAGTGGTAATTCTATTTTTAAGTTTTCAAAGAACCTCCATATTGTTTTCCATAGTGGCTACACCAGTTTATACTCTTTCCAACCCAGTATACAAGAGTCCCCTTTTCTCCACATCCTTGCCAATACTTCTCCTTTATATTTTTGATAATAGTCATCCCGGCAGGTATGAAGTAATATCTGATTGTGGTTTTGATTTGCATTTCCCTGATTAGTGATGTTCAGCACCTTTTCATATACCTGTTGGCCGTTTGTATGTCTTCTTTGGAGAAATATCTATTCAGATCT
>NW_012154174.1:1615203-1615967 GCF_000956105.1 Propithecus coquereli
AGTTAGGACTATACAGGTGCATGCCACTGTGCCCAGCTGAGAACCTGGATGTTTTTTACTTTCCCCAGTTGAATCTTATTATGCAAGTTTGGGAAACATTATTTTAACAGGATATACTGGAGAGGGGTCCTGAGGCAAAGTTCGATATTTGTTTAATTCCATTCTCTTCTCTAATTTTCTAGCCGCCTTACAGAAACCTGAAATGGAGGCAGAGCTCAAGGGATCTTTCACTGAGCTGAGAAAGGCTCTTTTTCACCTGAATGTGAAGGATGCCTCCTTGCTTTTCACGGTAGATTTTTATTTCTCAATTCTGTAGGAATTTTAGTAAAGCAGTATATATGGGCGCATCCTTGTGTACATACACAAGGTGAGGGTGATTTGATTTCTTCTTTTGCAGATCATAGTCCTTCCTGCAACTTTGGCAGGACAAAGTGCTATAGGAAGATTGCTTACTCTTCCTTCTTTTCCCCTTGTTTTTCGCAGAACCACTGTCAAGACCATTTTCTCCTAAGGACATGCAGATCTCCAACAATTGAATCTATCAGCCTTGTAAACATTTTTAATGACTCACAGCATGACACATACATCATCATGTTTTTCCTGTCAGAAATTATTTTACATTGCTTTAATCACTCACCCTCACAGCTTTATATTTTGCTTGCTACAGTGAAGACTAGCATAAGAAAAACAAAAAGGCCACAAGATGCAGTATCTACCTGGAACCTGGAACCTGGAATAGAGGGCTAAGTGAAGTCATGATTTCA
>NW_012154174.1:1619607-1626565 GCF_000956105.1 Propithecus coquereli
TTTTTTCCAATTGAAGGTAGTTAACAGTAAGCTCTGAGTTAGGCACTGAGCTGTAAATTGGTGGCAGCTTCTTTGAATTTAGTTATTATTTCCTCATATTACATGTGCTCATTTATTATATATTTAGCTTCTCATATTTTTTTTTTAATTATTGTGAGTACATAATAGTTGTATATCTTTATAGGGTACATGTGATGATTTGATACAGGCACATGATGTGAATTAGTCAAATCAGGGCAACTGGGGTATCCAGCACCTCAGGCATTTATCATTTTTTTGGGTTAGGAACATTCTGATTCCACTTTTAGTTATTTTAAAGTATATCCTAACTTATGATTGATTATAGTCACTTTGTTGTGCTATAAATATTATTCATTCTATCTATATTTTGGACCCATTAACTATCCCCACTTTATCCCCCCTACTCCTCGCTATGCTTATCAGCCTCTGGTAACCATCATTCTACTCTCTGTCTCCATGAGATCAATTGTGTTTAATACTTAGCTCCCACATTTGAGTGAGAACATGCAAGATTTGTCTTTGTGTGCTTGGCTTAATTTCCCTTAATGTAATGTTACCCAGTTCCATCCATGTTGTTGCAAATGGCAGGATTTCATTAGTTTTTGTATATTCTTTTTTAATTGAAAGATTTATATAATCAATAGAGGCACAAAGAAAAATAGATATTATATTTAATTTACCCCTTAATGTTAACCACTTAATATTTTAGTATTTGTACTTCCAGGATTTTTTAATATATCTTACATTTTTTCTTTACTATTTTAAAAATATATTTAATTCTTATCTCTTAATTATGTCTCTTTTGCTTCTGGGCAATATCTAGAACTGATTTTTACCTAGCCTGTAGATGCCAGGAATTATCTTCTAAGATTGCTTAATTCTGGAGCCATTTTGTCACCTTTGGTCATATTAGTATTCTAAATTTTGTAGCTCCTAATCTTACATCCTTTTCTTCCTTATGTCTTTCAGATCCATGTGAACTTGAGAGAATTAGAGGCAGCTGCCTGGTTTAGTCATGATGAGGTGGCCACAGCCCTGAGGAGGAAGGGCCCCAATGTTCAGCAGCAGAATGAGACTTTCCCATTCTGGCTGCCCCCCAAAGTAACCGTTGCCCACCAACTGATTAAGGAGTGGGTAGAAAAACAGACCTGTTCTTCTCTGCCTGCTTAGCCCAGATCAAGTCATCCAGATCCCTCTCCTTGGTATGCCTGAGGGGCGCACCAGAGATCGATTGACAAAGGGGAAGTGACAAAGGCCAGCTTCAGGCCAACCTCGTAAGGCAGAGCAGAAGGTGAGCCTATAGTGGGACACCTCTATCAGTAGTGTCAATGAAAGAAGTTCCTACTAATAAGCAATTAAAAATGCCAGTGTGAGAAGAAAAACTGATGAGATGTCAACTATCAAAATTAGAGGGAAGGCCAGGTGTGGTGGCTCATGCCTATAATTCTAGCACTTTGGGAGACTGAGGCAGGAGGATCGCTTGAGCCTAGGAGTTTGAAGTTGCAGTGAGCTATGATGACAACACTGCACTCTAGCCTGGGCAACAGAGTGAGATGCTTTCTATCAAAAAATAAATAAATAAAAATAAAAAAATAAAAAAAAAATCAGAACAGTAAAGCATTAGTTTGGATGTAGGCCCTTGTTATTGAAAATGTATAGCAAATTTCAAGTCACTACTGAGTTTTTATCCTCACAGAATTAAGAAAAATAGCACAATATAACATTTTTGAATTCATGTACAGGTACATTCTTGTATGTGGTAGTTAAATAAAAGTCATATTTAAGTCATTTGAAGGAATGGGGAAAGTGAGAGCTAAGGTCTACCTCAGAATACTGTGCTATAAATCAGATGCAATGAGGCTCTGTTGAGGGAGTTGAATCCCAGTGTGACTCAAGAAGGTAAATCTTTTTTTGCTATTTTCAGCTCTGTTACTTACCCAGTTTGTGACTTAGGGAGAAGACTATCACTTCCTCATTGCCTGTTTTCCTAAATATAAAACAGTTGCTGGTATTTGTACACCCACTAAGTGTTGATTAACTGTAACAAAGGGATTAGTGAAGATAAGCAAATGCCAAATCTGAACTATTTCTTCAACTTTAAGGGATAAACTAAATTTAGGATTTTTCATCATTCATATATGCTATTCTATACCTTGTCATAAGGGAGAAGAGTTTATTTGGGGGAAATAAATATATTTCCACACCTTTGTCTGGATGTATTTTTCTGTCCTATGAATGGAGAAAATTTTAGAAAGTAAGAACTTGGGGGTGGGGGAGAGGATCTCTTATCAGTATGACAATTAAACATTTAAGTCCAGGTTCCTAGTATGTGAATGACTGAAGTACTGTGCAGAAGAATTACTGTTAGAGGTCTGGTTAAAAAGAGGAATGGCTGGGGAAAGAATACTATCTTCAGAAGATTCTAATGCACTAATTTGTGATTAAAGACACAAGCTCCAGAGACCCTAGGTTATTCACACATCAAAGTCTCAACAGGACTAAGCAAAAGTGATTCTAGAACTAATAAAGTTAAAGCACTGATTTTCCTTTTGACCCAAACGGCCCTGCAAACCATCATTGCTTTGGGGAAATCAATGAGCCTCCATTGGGAAATGCTGAGAGATAATATGTGATGGGACTTGATTGTCTCGTTAGATTGGCAGCTTGCCTTACCCGGGCTGAACCTAGTATGCAGAAGAGAAAAGCACTCTCGAAAGAGAGGTCCTGAGATTTCTTCATATCTTGCAGTTAGAAGAAAACAGTTCAGGGTCCATGTGTGTTACCATCTCCCAATCTCTTCTATCTCTATGTGGGTGTGTTTGTGAGCACATGTGTACACATCCCCAATCTGAAAATACCGATAGGGGAGTGTGCAGGATTCCTGGTTATGAGTTTCTCAAACTTACCATGGAGTAACTGTTTGCTTTTTGATTAATGTGTTTTTCTGGGAAAGAAAAGATGAGAGTGGCTAACAGGAGGAGTGACAACATTGAACTTTGTTTTCCAGCAGTGAGTGGGGAGAGGGATTTGCTGTAGAACTACAAGGATATTTGAAAGCTGAGGCAGGAGAGGCCAGGGTTGGGGTACTGAAAATGGCAGATAAATAACAGAAACTTTGGTATGGGGCTTACCTGGCTGGAGAATATATATGTGGCAATGAATTATGAAGGTGCTAAGGATAAATAGAACCCAGCTGGGTCCATGATGCAGAATAGCAAAAAAAGATAAAACCTTAAAACAAATTTGTCACCAGAGCCTGCCTGTAGGTGAGTTACCCTGGTAACTGGAATAAAAAACCAACTCATTCATTTCTTATTTTTGCCTGTGTACTGCCCTTTCTCTATCCAACATTTAATTCTCAATGAAGATAAACTTAATGTACCACAAGTATATTGGGGGGAAAACTTTTTCTCATAGTCAAGCTGGGATAGCATTCTGGAACCTCATTTTTAACATGTGAACTATAGCTTCAAAACAAATAATAAGAATGCATTTATTTAAAACATTTAAATTAACATTATTTAAAATGTTAAAATGTTGCCCTATGTAATAAAAAGAAATATCTTCATCTGATGCATTTCTTTAACCAGTATGTAACACTTTTCCTCTTCCTTAGATCGTTTCAGTGAACACCACTGTAAAAGTAAGAAGAAGAAGGGTTGGAGGGGGCGTATAGCATATTTAGTTTTTATTAATTTGTGATAGTAGGTTCCCAAATAGGAACTCTACTACACCATTCTCCTAATTCCTCCCTTGGTCCCTGGAGAGGGGGAAGTATGGAATCACTTCCACTGTCTTTATTTTCATAGTGTAAGATACAGTAAGAGCATCTCCGCTTCAAACGATCACAGTAAAGGAAAAACCAGAGACCTAGATTATAAAAACATGGTCAGTATATGGAGCTGTTTATAGATAAGACTTGATTCATTTTAGTAGGAATATGAGAATCATATTAAGAAAAAAACATATTTCATCTTAGTAATAGATCAGTTATATTAAATATCAAATCTCAATTAACTAATTAATTACAATAATTAAGTACAGCATCGATGTATAAAGTGCCCAAAACAGGCAAACCCATAGAGACAGAAAGTAGAGTAGTGATTTCTAGGGGCTGAGAGGAGGAGAGAATGAGAAGCTATTAATGACTATAAGGTTTCTTTGTGGGGTGATGAAAATATTTTGGAATTAGTGGTAATGGTTGCATAATTTTGTAAATATACTAAAAAAAACCCCTACTGAATTATATACTTTAAAAGGGTAGATTTTTTGGTATGTGAATTATATCTCAAAATAGCTGTTATTGGCCAGATGTGGTGGCTCATGCCTATCATCCTAGCACTTTGGGAGGCCAAGGTGGGAGGACTGCTTGAGGCCAGGACTTCAAGACTAGCCTAGGTAACATAGCATGACCCTGTGTCTATCAAAAAAAAAATAGCTGTTATTAAAAAGTAAATAAGTTCTCTATCTTGGTTTATGCACATACATGCAAAAATTCACTATACACTTAAGATTTGTGTATTTAACTATTCGGATGTTATTCCTCATTAAAAATTAGAAAGAAAAAGCAAATAAGGTATCAAATCCAAATTTGCCAACTTGGAATTTTGACCTGAGAATGAATAGAGGTAAGGAAAAAATTAAACGTCTGGAATTACACCAAAGGTGTAGTGGCAGGGTATGTTGTTAACGTGGAGTGTATAAATCTCATCTCAGAAGCTGTCTAGGGGCTACATTATATCCTGCTGACTTCAAAACCATTCTTTGTGCACTCTGGAGTTGAGATCACAAAGACTTGTGCAGAGAGGGCGACAGTTGGGGCTCATGGAGAAGTCAACCTGTGAAACTCGTAATGAAGAAACATTTTCACTAAGTGAATAAACTGGAAATGAACAGAATCAGACTCAATATTTATTTAAAAAGAGAAAAAGAGAAGCTGGATATGCTGGTTAATCTTTCGTTGGCTTACTTGTGGGTCTGTGGTCGGTGTTGTCCGGCAGTTGCACTCCCATGCTTTGTAAAAGGTTGGAAGCAGGTCCTGGCAGTCCAGCTTGGGAGCTATAGGATTCCAATATATTTGAAACCAGGTTCAGGTCTACATCCACTGGTGCCATAACAGACTCTCCTGTACCAGAATCTTCCTCATCTGAACTGTTATTGGTGGTCTGGGATACAGGTTCCTTATTAACGGAAGGAAAAGATCAGGGGATAATTACCATTAAGGTGGATGGTGGTTACAGTAAAAAGCTAACTAAGCAACAATGTAAATTTGAATTCCAAATTAAAAAGGAAATTTCTTATCCTTTGAAATATAAAGTGAAAATGCAGCCCAATAAACTATGTGATTTAATACAGATATTACAACTTGGTTCTAGAGATTATAACACATTTCTTTCCAAGAAAAATTTTTACAGATTGAATGGATTTTGTCTCTATTTTGAACTAGCCCAAAGGAGATAATAGAGTTATGAAGGAACATTTATAACTTGCTGAGAGTTTTAAAAGAAATATAAAAAGACGTAAGAATCTAAATTTTCCTCTAAATGAAAGAAGCTAGATTTCCTTTTCACCCCTTCAAAAAGCTTAAAGTAAAAACATGAGGCTTTGTGGATCAAACCACAGAGAGTCTGAATTGTTACTTTGGCCTCTGATTTCACAGGCTGGGAAAGGATTTGAAAGATTACAGCTTGATCTATAGACTTTTACATCCTTGCTATTCAAAATGTAGTTCATGGATCAGCAGGAGCTGCATCGTGTGGGGCTTGTTAGAAATAGAAAATCTCAGGTTTATCCTAGACCTGCTCAATTAGAATCTATATTGTAACAAGATCCTAGGTGGTTTATATTCACACTAAAATTTAAGAAATACTGCTTTAGATAAATCTAATGTATGGTTTCCATTACATTTTGGCAATACTGAAAGCGAATATAGTTTTAGATGTGGTTTAGACGATCAAAGCAAAGGGAATTAACATTCAGGACCTTTTATAGGTTTTACTGTTGTCCCATTTGGTTCTCATGTTAATTCTACGACATGAGGATTACTGGTTAACAGATACATTCACAGTGCATGGCTGAGCTGGATTTCAAACCCTAACCCACAAGACTCAAGGGTCCATGCCCTTTCCATAATGGTTCTGTCTAGGGTTAGACAGTGAGGGCATAAAAACTAGGATGAAAACATAAATGGAAGATGAATTCTAAGTTTGGCTCTGAATTAGAGAAATATACAAAACTATTAAGATTTGAAAGTTATTTGAATATTAAGATCCTCTCTCTTTTTAAAAATTCATTAAGCTGTTAGTAGTAGTAGTATGCAGCCACATACTACTTTGAGCACATTATATGTATTTTTATTTAAAATCCTGATAGATAACATGGAACAAGTAATATAATAAAGCTTATGTTTAGGAAAATAAAGTTTATAATTCTTCATCCTATTAGAGTTAGGAAAAAATTAGCATTCTTATTTATTTTAAATCTCACACATCAAAAAAAAGTAAAAAAACTATGATAAAACATGGTTTTAGCTATCCAATATAATAGACTCAGAAAGGGAAAAAGGTTAAAAACATACATACCACTTGCTTCCGGGTGGTGAAACTTTTGCCAATGCTGGTGTGTGCCAGTTCCTGGTCCATCTGGGCCATGTATGACTTGAGATTATGAAGAGTTCCTTTCAGAGAAGCCTCTTTGCCAGGGTCCTGCATTTCGAGGTCCAAGTCATCATCACTGTCCAAACATTCAAAGTCTTCCTCATCCAGATCATCAGAGTCTGACTCATGAGGCCTTGGCCCTAAACAGACCCCAACACAGAAAGAGCCACTTGGTACAATTTTTTTTTTTTTTTTTGAGTGACTACATGTCTCAAAAGAATTTAGAATGTTACCCACAGAAAAGGACCAATATACATAATCAATCTACTTCACAAAAATCC
>NW_012154174.1:1630470-1631265 GCF_000956105.1 Propithecus coquereli
GCCCCAATTTATTTATTTTTAATCAACAAAAATTATGTATGTTTCCCATGTGCAACATGATGTTTTGAAATACATGTACATTGTGGAATGGCTAAATTGACCTAATTAACATATGTATTACTTCACATACTTACTATTTTTTTGTGGTGAGAACACTTAAAATCTACTCTCTAAGTGATTTTCAAGAATATCATACAGTATTATTGACCATAGTCACCATGTTGAATAGATTTCTTAAACTTACTCCTATCTAAGGGAAATTTTGTAACCTGTGACCAACATCTCCCAATCCGGCCTCCACCACCCAATAACCACCATTCTACTCTCTGTGAGTTTGACTGTATTAGATTCCACATATAAGTGAGATCATGTGGTATTTGTCTTTCTGTGCATGGCTTATTTCATCTAACATAATGTCCTCCAGGTTCATCTAAGTTGTCACAAATGACAGGATTTCCTTCTTCTTTCAGGTTGAATGGTATTCCATCTGTATATACCATATTTTCCTTATCCATTCATCTATTGATAGACAGGATTATTCCCTCTCTTGGCTATCATGAATAATACTGCAATGAACACCTGAGTGCAGCTATCTCTTCGACATATTGATTTCATTTCACCATGCACCCAGTAGTGGGATTATTGGATCATATGGTACTTATGGTAGTTCTATTTTTAACTTTTTTTTTTTTTGAGACAGAGTCTTGCTCTGTCACCCGGGCAACAGTGCAGTGGCATCATCATAGCTCACTGCAACCTCAAACTCCTAGGCTCAAATGATCATCCTGCCTCAGC
>NW_012154174.1:1631315-1633912 GCF_000956105.1 Propithecus coquereli
CATGGAAAATTGTAGTTTAAATTTTAAAAATCCTGTGCTTATTGGCCTTGAAGGGCAACAGAAATGGGAAAGTCTGATGAAAAAACAGTAAAAACCATACCTTGTTTATGCACAGTTAACTGAGGTTGATTTAGGGACCTACCTACTCTCTACCCTTCAAGATATATCTAGCATTAGCAAAAAGTTATTTATCAGAGTTAATGTAAATAAAGCCTATCCCTTTAAGAACTAAAGCTTAAAAAATAAATAAGACATACCTTCCCTTATCCCTGCTTTCTTAAAGAGATAACCAAACATAAGTTTTACTCTTTTCATTAGGGTCTAGAGGATCAACACTAATAAAGATATATTTGCTGTGCAAGTAACAATTCTACCTTCTTTTCCTGTTACTTGCCAAATGTAATTTTACATTTCTTCTGTTATTATTTCTGCCTCTGATGAATCCTTTTATCCCCGTCATTTGAGTTTGAAGCTTCCAATCTTCTTGTGGACAGATGAGCTTGTTGAAAGCTAACGTTGAGCACATAAGGCTTTGAGTAAAAATCTAAAGAGTAAAGTACAGGGTTTCCCTGTATGGTTCTAGATGGTGGCTTTTAGATCTATTGAGTAATGTTTCTGGCTTACTTCATGGATTGCAAAGGATCAGCCTACTAGAAATCTGACTTCGGGTAAGTAAGTTATCACCATACTAGCACAAAAAAGAGAAAGCAGTACAAATCATTTATTCAAAAGAAAAAAAATGAGTGGAAATGCAATGACTGATGACCTCAACGTTTGAGTTCCAACTATTTATATATTTATACTTTAACACAAATTACCTAGGCAGCTCTGCTCCCTTGTGAGTTGAGACTTTAGATATGAAAGCTTTCATGCTCTCTGAGACTTGAGTTAAGTCATAGTTCTGCTCCTTCTCTTCCTTGGAAATGGGCTCTGATTCTTTTTTGCCAGCAGCTTCCTGCAGTAGCTGGTCCAGCTGATCTGGTGAGAGATCTAACCACTGGTCGTCTGAAAAAGGAGAAAGCATGATATTGCCATTCTACAGTCACATGACTACTCTTGCGAAAGGGCCCTGTGAGACTTAGTGGAATGTTTTAATTCTTTTTAATCTTTCTGCTCTATCCTGGTCCCTCACTTACCATCCTCTGGGGGAAGATTAGCCTCTTCTTTCTTAAGCTCTTCTATATCAAGTGGTATTGTCTGTAATAAGGTTAAGATTTCTTCACCTGGACTCATGGCAAGAGAACTATAAAAAATAAAAGACATGATTACTTCTTTATAAGAGAACCCAGAAGAGTAATTGTAAAGACACAGCATTTTGAACCTGGAAGGGATTAGCTAGTCTAATTTGGTTTTTTGTTTGTTTTTCTGTTTAGAGACAAGGTCTAGCAATGTTGCCCAGGCTGGCCTCAAACTCCTGGGCTCAACCAATCTTCCTGCCTCAGCCTCGTGAGTAGCTAGGACTATAGGCATGTGCCACTGTGCCTGGTTCTAATTTGTTTTTAAACATTTTTTTAGGTTGCAGACCCCTTTTTCTCAAATAAAATTTTACCAGGAACTTTAAAAAATACAACAGCTCGAAGAAAAATGGCTTTGATTAAAACGGAGGATGCAGGCTCAGAAACCTACCCATTTTGCCTTCCCCTTTGGCTCTGCAACAGGCTCTATGGAACACCGTTATGAAACTACTGATCCAGTACAACTCTTTCAATTTATATATATTTTTCATATGAGGAAAAGAAGACCCAGAAGGAAAGTATGAATTAAAATTAATCTAGCATATATTATATGATATGCTAGCATTTTAAATACATTTTCTTATTTATTCCTCTAATTATTAATACCATTATGAGACGGTAATAAGTCTGTTTTACAGATGAGAAAACCAGAGTCCAGAGAAGTTCTATAAATTCTGCAAGGTCATTTAGTTGGACAGAACAAAGGCTTGAAATCAAGTCTCCTGCTACTATTTTGTGCTGTTCCTACTGTAAACTGATGAGGAAATATACACAGAGATTATTTATATGATGATTGAGTTATTCTATGATAGTGACATGACTTATTACATAAATTGATGGAACTCCATCTGAACAATTAAGAATGGAGCAACTCAAGTTGTATAAAGGACTTACATTAATTTAATAAATATTTGCATCCCTTGCAAAATCATGTGGGTGATGGGAAATTGTCCCTACTCCATATTATGAAAATATTATTAGGAAAGAGAAAAGAAATACCCAAATAATCATAGCAAAAGGCAAAATAAAAGTCATTCTAAAATATCAAATGCTAGAGAGAAGGTAATTACTTTCATTGAGATGAGGGCAGAGAAGTTAAAAAAAGAGAAATAATGGAAGGCTTCAGGGAGGAGGTATTTGAGTTAGGTTATAATGAATATGGAGGATTTTTTTTTTAAATGCACAAGGATATTTACTGCAACACTGTTATATCAACAAAGTCAAATGTTCCTATGTAGGGAAGTGATTAATTAAATTACAGCATATTCTGGGAATACAATTTAGCTGTATATTTTTAATACAGCAAATCTATTTTGTAATGACTAAGAAAGCTTTTCAAGTCATACTAAGTAAAAAAAATTG
>NW_012154174.1:1635352-1637431 GCF_000956105.1 Propithecus coquereli
TTTTTTTTTTTTTTTTATAAAAGCCATTCTAACAAGTATGAGGTGGTTTTAATTTGCATTTCTCTGATGGTTAATCACGTTGGGCATTTTTTCATATACCTGTTGCCCATTTGTATGTTTTCTTTTGAGAAATGTCTATTCAGGTCCTTTGCCCACTTTTAAATCAGGTTATTTGTTTTCTTGCTATTGAGTTATAGGAGTTTCTTATGTATTTTGGATATTAACCATTTAATGGATATATGGTTTGCAAATGTTTTCTCCCATTCCATAGGTTGTCTCTTCACTCTGCTGACTGATTCCTTCCTGTGCAGAAACTTTTTAGTTTGTGCATCCCTTTTGTCTATTTTTACTTTTGTTGCCTGTGCTGATGGGGTCATATCCAAAAAATCATTGCTTAGGCCAATGTCATGGTGTTTTCCCCCTGTGTTTTCCAGTAGTTTTATTGTTTCAGGTTTTAAATTTAAGTTTTTAATCCATTTTGAATTGATTTTTATATGTAGTATGAGATAAGGGTCTAATTTCATTCTTCTCGATGTGGATATCCAGTTGTCCCAACACTGTTTATTGAGAGAATATATCCTTTTCCTGTTGTGTGTTGTTGCCAACTTTGTTGAAACTCAATTGATTGTAAATGTGTAGACTTACTTCTGGGTTATTTTGTTCCATTAGTTATGTGTCTGATTCCATGCTGTTTTGATTACTATAGCTTTGTGGTATATTTTGAAGTCAGGTAGTGTGATGCCTCCAGTTTTGTACTTTTGCTCAAGATTGCTTTGGCTATTTGGGGTCTTCTGTGGTACCATATGGATTTTAGGATTGTTTTTTCTATTTCTGTGAAAAATGTCATTGGAATTTTGATAGAGATTGCATTGAATCTATAGATCACTTTGAGCAGTATGGACATTTTAAAAATATTAATTTGTCTAATCCATGAACATGGATGATCCTTCCATTTGTGTGTTTTTCAATTTCTTTCACCAATTTCTTTTCACACACCAACTGTGTCTTTTTTGAGACACAGCTTTGTTCTTTTGCCCCAGCTAGAGTGCAGTAGCATCATCATAGCTTGCTGCAACCTCAAACTCTTGGTCTCAAGCAATCCACCTGCCTCAGCCTCCTGAGTAGCTGGGACTACAGGCATGTACTACCACACCCGGCTAATTTTTCTATTTTTTTGGTAGAGACAACTGCTTTTTTCATTTGACATTGTTATTGAAATCTATTTATTTAGATCAGTGCTTCTCAACTGGGAACAATTTTTTCCCCCAGGGGACACATGGCAATGTCTGGAGACATTCTGGCACAATTTGTGGAGGGGAGGAGTGCTACTGGTATTTACTGGGTAGAAGCCAGGATGCTGTTAAACACCCTACAGTGCACAAGCCAGTACCCCACAACAAAGAATTATCTGGTCCAAAATGTCAGTAGCACTGAGGCTGAGAAATCCTCAGTTAGATATATTTATATTTAGTTAATCTCTGGTTAACTACTGGACACTAGTGCATCATATAAATACACTGTGATTCATTTATCCTCTGTTGATGGATACTTCAGTTGCTTGTAATTTTTCACTATTACAATCTCTAGCTGGGGCAAAATAAATATCTAACAATTTTAAGGAGAGGAGCGTGGCATGATTTTATGTATATATATTTTTTCCCCACCCCTCCCCTAGAGATATATTTTAAGTAGATTTCCCTGGCTCTAATGGTTGAATTGAAAGAGTCATTAGAGGTTGGAAAAGAAGTTTAGGTATTGCCATAGTTCAAGAAGTAAGTCATTAGAGTAGCAAGTAATAAAAAAGAATGCAAGACACAACATGATAATAAACAGGAGCTACGGACTGGATCCAAGGAGAGCCAGGGGGTCTGGGTAATAAGGATGGTGATACTAAGAAAAGACGCTGCAGAAAAGTCTATGATATTAATTCAGCCATTGCAAAAAACCCAAACCTTGGGAATTCAACAACAGGTCCACAGGGAGATGTAAGTTTGGTTTTCAACGGTTTAAAAATTATCCTGATATGGGGAATGGGAGTCTTTCCTGCAACATTAATTAAAATGTTGGACACTTAAGCTA
>NW_012154174.1:1639216-1639737 GCF_000956105.1 Propithecus coquereli
AATCTTCCCACCTCAGCTTCCCAAAGTGCTGGGATTACAGGCATGAGCCACCACGCCCAGCCTCATTTCTGTTTTATATATGCATATTTATAAGTGGTATTCATACTTAACATTTTCAAAACATTTTATATTCTTTTAAAAAACAAACTATAATATCATAAGCACTTTTTCATATTGCTGTACGGTCTTTATACTAATCATTTTTTTTATGGACTTTTCTAAGTCTTGGACATTTCCTTAAAAACAATATTTGAAGTGAAGGTTCTGAGTTTGAACCTTTCTACAGCCCTTGGAAGACACAACCAAATTATTTTCCAGTTAAGGTTCTACCAATTTACAATATTACTAACAATGTATAGGAGTATTAATTTTGCCATACTCTTAACAGCACAGAATATCATTCATATCCTTTTGTTCGACAATAACAATAGTCTTCATTATTGTGTTCATATATAATCTTTTCTTGTTTTGTTTTGTTTTATTTCAGGATATCATGGAGGTACAGATGTTTAGGTTACGTA
>NW_012154174.1:1642472-1649557 GCF_000956105.1 Propithecus coquereli
TATAGTTTCCCTGTTGTCAATTTCATTTAGTTCTGATTTGATCTTATTAATTTCCCTTCTTCTGCTGGGTTTGGGGTCGGTCTGTTCTTCTTTTTCCCGTTCTTTGAGTCGATTCATTAGGTTGTCTGTTTGTGCTCTTTTTGACTTTTGGATACAGGCATTTATGGAAATAAACTTTCCTCTCAGGACTGCTTTAGCTGTGTGCCACAGATTTTGATAACTTGTGTCACCTTTGTCATTTAGTTCAAAGAATCTTTTGATTTCCATCTTTACTTCCTCATTTATGAAGGAATCGTTCAGTAGAAGGTTGTTTAATTTCCATGACATATATAATCTTTACTACTTATGAAGTTGAATATTTTAAGAGAAATTTACTGGTTGCATTTTTATAATTGTTTTATCTATATGTTTGCTAATTTTCTTATCTGGTGTCTAATATTTGCTTTATCAAGTTTTCCAAGTTGTTCATCTGATACAAATAACAATTTTTATCATTTATTACAAATAGTATTAGTTTTTCTCTAATACTGGAAACAGTTCATAGATACCCTTTCATTACCATCTTCCAAGGCCTCATAGAACTAGAAAGGTCTCCTTTAACTCTAGCTTCTATACATGGAAATATGGACCATAGGACTTTAAATCACCAGCTTGATTTTCCCTGGAATATACACTTAAAAAATACGTTGCAAGGCCAGGCATGGAGGGTCACGACTGTAATACTAGCACTCTGGGACGCCAAGCCTGGAGGATCAACTTGAGTTCAGGAATTCAAGACCAGCTTGAGCAACAGCAAGACCCGGTCTCTACTAAAAATAGAAAAAATTAGCCAGGCATGGTGGTGCACACCTATAGTCTGGCCTACTCGGGAGACTGAGGTAGGAGGATCAGTGAGGCCCAGGAGTTGGAGGCTGCAGTGAGCTATGATGATGTCACTGCACTCCAGCCGGGGTAACAGAGTGAGACTCTGTCTCCAAATAATAAAACCAAAAAAACCCCCCAAACACAAAAAAACATTGAAGTCCTACCTTAAAGTAATCATTCTTTTTCAGACTTTCAAGGAAGCTGGCCCAGAGTGGTGAGGTAGTCAGAAGGGATTTCTTGGAGTCAGAAAAATGTGGGCCACATTTGGAACATAAGATCTCAAATCCATGAGCCTAGATGAGATAAGTAGAATTTTTATTAAGTTGCTTTCTTCAGTATTATTTTATTATGTTATTTTCTTTTCATTTAGTTACACTCAAGAACTAGCTGACTGGACAAATGGGCATGTGGACCTTTAGAACACTTTTTGAATTTTATGAAAATTATGATTTATTTTCAAGTTTTTCAATCTCTACAGCATACTAAAAATCATAAAAGGAAAGAAAAGATTCTATTCAAAGAGGTACTTTTTATTGCTGATTATAAAACCAGAAACTTAAATTTATTTCTTGTTTGATTATGAAAAGGTTTACAAAAGTATTCTTGTCTAACAAAAAATATAAATAAATTGAGCGTGGTCTCAGACATAGTAAAGAGAGGGAATTATTTCATTTTAAGAGTTCTTTGATTAAAAATATAATGATACACATTGAAAAATGATTCAAACAGGGAGCTTCCCTGATCACTCCAGAGGAGACTGCTACCAATTTCTTGCACATCCTTTTAGAAATAATCTATGCACTCAAGCAGACATGTGTGTCTGTGTACATATAGCTTCCTACTCCACCGCTTTTGTCATTCAATGGCAGCATACACACTGTGCTTTTCACACTTAATCATATACCTTGGAGATCATTTCATATGAGCACATACAAATTTAACCATTTCACTTCATGGATAGACCGTAATTTATCTAAGTATTGCCCCTACTGGACATTTAAGTAGTTTCCATTCTTTTGCTACTGTTAACAGTGCTGTCATAAGTATGCTTGTATGTACGTCTTTGAGCACATGTAAAATATGGAGAGAATGGATCTCTAGAAGTCAAAGTGCCGAGCAGAAGGGTTGAGAATTTTAAATGTTGATGGATACAGACAGTTCCTGACTTATGATGGTTCAATGTAATGATTTTTCAACTTTACCATGGTGCAAAAGCAATATGCATTCAGCACCTTGCTTCAAATTTTGATCTGTCCTGGGCTGGTGATATGCAGTATGATATTCTCTTGTGATTCTGGGCAGTGGCAGCAAGCCGCCGTTCCCAGTCAGCCACACGATCATGTAGAATACAACCAATATTGTACTTTACAGTGTATTCAATAAATAACACGAGATGTTCAACACTTTATACATTTTCACCAACTCAGTATATATTATCAAACTTTTTGATTTTTGCCAATTTAACGGTGAAAAACACTATTTTGTAGCTTTACATTGCATCTTTTATTATGAGCAAGGGTCAACATTTTTCATACGTTTAAATTAAAGGTCATTTGTAGTTTATTGTCTATGGACCATCTGCTCTTAGTTTCTGAACATTTTAAATTAATTGGTTAACGTTATCTTTTTCACATTGACTTAAAGGAACACTTTCTATATTAGCTTTATAGTTAATATATATTAGCTTTCATATAATATATATTAGCTTTTATAGCTTCTGGTTTCAAGTCATGCTTAGAAAGGCTTTTCCTACTTAGATTATAGAAAGTTCTCAAGTTCTCCTATTTTTTTTTTTCAAATTTTATAGTTTCAATTTTTACATGTAAATATTTGATCCAACTGGAATTTATATTGGTCTAGGTGTGAGGGAATCAACTTTAATTTTTAGGATGGCATCACAGTTGTCCTATTATCATTTACTGAATAATTCATTTTTTCCTCTAATTTGAAATGCCACATTTTACTACATTCTCACATAAATAGGGTACATTTCTACACTTTCTGTGCTGCGCCGTTATTCTGCTAAGAGTCCTTTTACATAAAGAAAGAAAATGAAATTTTCTGCTCAACATTACCAGCTTCATGCCCAATTCGTGGGCTCGATACTGGGGATGAGATGGTGGAGGAAGCCTGTATCCACTTCGCCGGTCTGGCACAAACCTTTGTTGCACCAACTGTGCATACAGACATTTAGTGAAAGTCACCTAGGCATACAGACACAAAATACATCACATTAAAATTTTGAATATCATTTCATAGTTAAATATAATAATAAGTCCACTTATGAGCTTCATATTCATATGAAATGTAAAGAAGATCCAACCCATTCACTGTCTACTTGTTTTCAGTAACAGCTTTATTGAAATATAACTCACACACCATAAAATTTACCCTACTGCTTACTTTTTAGTTATCACTCCTGGAATTCTTATCATTAGTTACATTCATTATATGGCAGTTTGGGTGATAGAAGATAAGGAATAATTTTTTAAAATTTTAGATGGGGTTTTGCTATATTGCCCAGGCTGGTCTTGAATTCCTGGGCTCAAGAGATCCTCCTCCCTCCCGAGTAGCTGCGATTACAGGTTCAAGCCCCCACACCTAATTCTTAATTCTCTGGAAGAGAGGAAATGTTTTATTGTTAAGAAAGAAATAATTTGCTGGGCACGGTGGCTCATGCCTGTAATCCTAGCACTCTGGGAGGTTGGGGTGGGAGAACCGCTTGAGGTCAGGAGTTCAAGGCCAGCCTGAGCAAGAGCAAGATCCCATCTCTATAAAAAATAGAAAAATTAGCTGGGCATGGTGGCACACACCTGTAGTCCCAGTTACTCAGAAGTCTGAGGCAGAAGCAAAGCTTGAGCTCAGGAGTTTAAGGTTGCACTGAGCTCTCATGATGCCACTGCACTCTAGGCAGGGCAACAGAATAAGACCCTGTCTAAAAAAAAAAAAAAAAAAAAAAAAAAATCCAAAATTTTCCAAAATCAGAAATCAGTGCCAAGAGGAGCTCAGAAATGCTCATTGAGATTTTCAGGATTTCAGGTATTCAGATTTGGGATGCTCAACAAGTATCATGCAAATATTCTAAAATCCAAAAAAATATGAAATCTGAAATACTTCTGGTCCCAAGCATTTCAGATAAAGGATAATCAACCTGTATTAACATGCTATAAGGAAACTGAATATTTCCAACTTTTTCTAGAGAACAATTAAAATAATGTCTGAACTCCCTTTCTAGAGAAAGAAACTAAATGACCAAGAGAGATATCTTACCGATGTCATTATTCGTGTTTCAGGCAAGAATGTCTTGAAAATGCGACAGGATCGAAGCGCGATGGGGTCTCGTAGGTAAAACGCCTGGACTGCTGCAGCCACCAATCTAGGGCGATGCTTTAGCACTGCTACAATGCCAGCTGGAAGGAAGCAGTGTGCTCGATGAAGGGAGGCCTGAATTTTTTCTGGGTACCTATGACAGTTAACATAATTACTTTTATAGTACGTAAATATCTAGAATTCTTTTTATTCTTTTTAAAAAATATTTTTTCTGTGGAATTTTGTAGAGAAGTATCTAGAATTCTTATACCATTCACTTCCCCTTTAACATTTTGTCTTGGTTCATCAAGAGCAAGATGTAGAGTGACAAGAGAGATGAGAAAAGATACTATATACACTTGAGACTGCAGAGAAGACGGGAGGGAAAAAGAGAAAGTGGGAAGAAATGAAAAATAAAAGGGATTAATGTAGCTCAATAAAAACAAAACAAAAAACCCATTATATTTTGGAATAAAGATAAAATCAGTTTATTCTGAAAAAAATGGTACAAAGTGTACTGAAACAAAGCTAAAAGAGATTTTTAATATTTTTAAGACCTGAATGGTGCTACACATTAACAGGTACTCGTATTTGAATGGCTAACTAATACGTTAGTAGGCTAAGACCTTTTCTTCTGAATAAAACCTAAAGTGTTCCACATAGATCAAAGAGTACTATGTATATAGCCCCAGAACCACAGAAAAAACCTGAGCACATTGTGTTCCCTTAGGTTTCACTTTTAAAGGTATCATATTTTTTTATTCATGGATATAGATAATACTTAGCCACAATATGTAAGGTAAACAAATGCAAAAATATTGATACTGGATTATAACACTTTTGAATTGGAATTAAAAGCTATGTTTCTTGATTTTAAAATCCATAAATTTATTAGTAATTTTGATGCAGACAAAATGAAAATTAGCATTAATCTAGGTGCAAGACATTTTATAATCAATGAAAGACAAGTTGCACTAAACCAAAAGGCTCCTCAACTAGCAATGAAAGTGATATTTTTATTACCCTCTGATGCGCCTATTCACAGCAGCTCGTATAGATTCTGAAGCCAGAATTTTTTCTGGGTATGTTGAGATTATGTTCAATGCTTGTGAGATTGTTGGGGGTGTGGCAGGTAACCAAGACACTGCTCCAGGTTTCCTTGGTGCAGGGATAATGCACAACTCCCCATGGTGGAAAAACACCTGCAAATGGTACATTTTAATTTTCACTGTGATCACTGGCAAACTCTAGTACATATAAAAATAATGCAGCATGATTTCATCTCTGTAAATTTTCTAAACTTGGGTATACTTACCCTGTTGGTGCTATTATCAGGATCTAACCATTTAGGGAGAAAGTCAGCAGCTTCTATTAACAAGAATTCACCATCATTGTCTTCAATCCTAATGTAAGAAAAGTTCCAATTTTGCATTTAACAAGCATATATTTGCTAGTAATCAAAAGAGTTTTATTCTAATACATTTTCCCCTTCATCTTAGTACATATTTGCGTATGTACTATGTGCAGATGGCTTTAAAAAAGCAAAATAATTGAGATACCATTAAGCACTGAAGGAGACTATAAGATTGTATGCAGGAGTTGAAGAGAGATGATAAGGAGAGAAAATAAGAAATGCACGTAAATAAATAATATTAGACCAAAATAAGAAAATATACAAAATACTATAGGAGTCTAAAAGAAAAAAAATCATATATAGTCAAGATTAGGAAAGCCTTTATGCAGGAGATGTTACTGGGTCTCGAAAGATAATTATTTTTGCCTCAATTGCATCACTTTCTTTAAATTTTTGAATACATAATATATTCACATGGTTAAAATTTTTAAAAAATACATAAAATGTTACAGATGAAAAAGTCTTCCTCCTGCTTTTGTTCCTATCTGCCCAATTCCTATCCCCTTCACTGCTGTTTCTTATATATCCTTCTAGAACTTGCTTACACATAATCTAGCTAATAGGAAAATATATTCTTATTTTCTCCCTTTTTTAACACAAAAGGTAGCATATTCTATATACCGTTATATACCATCTAGCTCAGTACTTTTAACGGGTAGTGTCTACAAGGAGAAAGGAGAGATGTTCTTGGGAGGGAATAGCATAAGCAAAACCATGGAGGTAGCAACTTAAGGTGGCTATTTAGAGGATGATACCTAGTAAAGAACAAGACTAAAAAGGCACAGTTACATCATTTTGCGAAGAGCATCAAGTGTTGGCAGAATCAATGAGAATATGCTTAGTTTCACAGGCAAAGAAAAGGAATTAAAGGTTTTAGAGCAGGGTAGTAAAATGGTTAGAGCTCTGCTTCAGGAAGATTAATCTAATCTAATCTGGTAGGGTTATAGGAGAAATGCTTCTGTCTTTTTTGAATATTTAAAAAAAAAACCTGACAAGGCAGCAGATGCCTAGGATTTAAAGAGCTTTATAGACATGGTGTGTAACTATGAACCATCATTTTATGAATATCAGAATCTACACACAAAAGGTATTGCCCTCTCCTTATTATCCCTATAAAGATCTAAACCAATTATTTTTATGTGTGTTCATTTAAAAATCTATCATTTATTGAAACATTATTGCTAATTATTTTTATGTGTGGTAATAGTATTTAAAATAAGATTTCCTTATTGTATAATATAGTTAATAACAATGTACTATATTCTTGAAAATTGCTGAGAGTAGATTTTAAATATTCTCATCACGCACAAAAATATAAGTACATGAAGTAGTGCGTGTTATGAGTTCGATTTAGGCATTCTACAATGTATACATATTTCAAAACAACATGTTATACATGAGAAATATATACAATTTTTATTTGTCAATTAAAAAATAAACAGGGTGCAGTGGCTTGTGCCTGTAGTCCCAGCTACTTGGGTGGCTAGGACAGGAGGAT
>NW_012154174.1:1650426-1652110 GCF_000956105.1 Propithecus coquereli
AATAGTACTTTAATTCTTTCTCAAGAAAAGGAAGTCATAAGAGAAGAGAAAGAAAACACAGTCACTTTTAAAATCTGTCCGAAATTTGTACAATTTCCATCAGAGTACAGGAAAAAAATTACTAAAAGGATAAAAATGTAGTTACTTAGTTTCAGTAATTAAATTCCTTTAGAATAATTAAAATAACTACAATACCTTGCTACTAACTCTGGAAATTCCTTTGTAATCTGCTTTATTATATAAACAATAAACCATTCATCCTCAATGTTATCCCCAAATTTTGTCATGCCAAACATATGAGCAGGAACACCTCCTAGAAACAAGAGAGAAGCAACCATGTAACCAAATAAATTTGTCATGGCAAATAAAAATACATGTAATCATTCAATTGAATAAACATTCATTGACTGACTATGCTCCAGGTATTTAATACTATCATGGGAGCTGAGGTTGCAATCCTGAACAAGATGTTTTAGCCCACGAGCTCTGGGGCTAAAACAAGAGACAATCAAACCTTCTCAAAACAAGATGAACTCTAGAACAGAGATATGCACTAAAGGCTATGTGAGCATAAGGAGATGATATCTGAGCTATGCTTATCTGGAAGAATGACCAGAGGTGAGCTCAGCAGAAAGAGGGAACAGCATGTGCAAAGGCACAGAGGCATGACAGACAATATTCTGGGAACACCAGGAAGCCAGATTTGGATAGAGCAGAACTTTTCAAACAAGTGCGCTATCCATAAATATGTGGAAATTAAATGATACACTTTTAAACAATCAATGAATCAAAGAAGAAATCACAAGGGAAATTGGAATATATCTTGAGACAAATGAAAATGCATGCACAACATACCAAAACTTATGGGATTCAGCAAAAGCAGTGCTAAGAGGGAAGTTTATAGTTGTGAAAGATCTCAAATCAACAACCTAACTTCACACCTCAAGGAACCAGAAAAAGAACAAACCAAACCCAAAGCTAGCAAAAGGAAGGAAATAATAAAGATTAAACAGAAGCTGGGTGCAATGGCTTAAGTCTGTAATCCTAGCACTCTGGGAGGCTGAGGCAGGAGGATTGCTTAAGGTCAGGAGTTTGAGACCAGCCTGAGCAAGAATGAGACTCCTCTCTACAAAAAATAGAAAAAAAATTAGCTGGGTGTATTGGCGCACACCTGTAGTTCCAGCTACTCAGGAGGCTGAGGCCAGGAGAATGGCTTGAGCCCAGGAGTGTGAGGTTGCAGCGAGCTGTGATGAGGCCACTGCACTCCAGCCTAGGTGACAGAGCAAGACTTTGTCTTAAAAAGAGAAAAAAAAGATTAAAGCAGAGATAAATGAAATAGAGAATAGAAAAACAACAAAAATGAGTTATTTTTTTTAAAGATTGCCAAACTATTAACTAGATTAACTAGGAATAAGAAAGACTCAAATAACTAAAATTGGCAATGAAAGAAGGTACATTACAACCTATGCTACAGAAATAAAAAGGATTATAGGAGGATACTATAAACAATGGCATGCCAACAAATTGGATAACCTAGAAGAAATAGATAAATTTCTAAAAACATTCAATGTATCAAGACTGGATCACGAAGAAACAGAAAATCTGAACAGACCAATAACTAATAAGGAGATTGAATCAGTAATTAAAAAACCAACTGGGAGCAGTTGGTTTCACTGGAGAACTA
>NW_012154174.1:1652391-1652942 GCF_000956105.1 Propithecus coquereli
CTGAAATATTTCAGGATCAAATGGCATAATAGTAGAGATTTGCTTTAAAATAATCTTGCTATGTGATGGGAAGTAGGGGAATGGTATAGATGAAATAATAATGACCATAAGTCAATAATTGTTGAAGCTGGGTGATAGGTATGTGTGGGTTAATGTTTAAAATTTAAATAATACGTTTTCAAAGATTTCTTTTTTTTTCCCCCTTCTCTTTTCTTTCTGCTGAGAAAGAGGTTGCGTGGACAGAAAAAGATCAGAATTTGGGTTCTGACTAGGAAAGCTAGGACAAAATATAAGTGGGTAAAACGCCCTCTGCTGGTAGTACTTGGTAATTACAGAGAACTATCAGTTTCCGTTTTTTAAAACAATTACAATGCGGTGATACCTACTTTTCTTTCTATACAATTGTTCACTGACTTCTCTTTCAATTGCTTCTGTGTATGATTTCTAAAAAAATATAGCTATGGTCTAGTAGAGGGAGACATGTAAAAGAAATCTTTGAAATATGTACATATGTATATAGGTTTCACTTTTAAAGGTATCATATTTTTTTA
>NW_012154174.1:1654898-1657341 GCF_000956105.1 Propithecus coquereli
CCAGACAAAGATAATACAAGAAAACTGAAGACCAATATATCCCTGATGAATATTGATGCAGAAATCCTCAGCAACATATTAGCAAACCAAATTCAAAAGCAATTAAAATGATTATATACCATGACCAAGTGGGATTTATTCCTGGAATGCAAGGATGGTTCAACATGAGAAAAATCAGTGCACAGTAATATACCACACTAGCAGAATGAGGGTCAAACATGTTGCAGAATGTCTCAAGAGCTACCACACCAAAAAAACAGGTAAGAAGAACAACCCACTCAACTCTTCTCCCCTCCCCAGATATTACAAGTTTCTTCAACTAGAGAATTCAATTAGAGTATCTATTTTTGGCTGGGCATGGTGGCTCATGCCTGTAATCCCAGTGCTTTGGGAGACCAAGGCAGGAAGATCATTTGAGGCCAGGAGTTCAAGACCAGACAGTGAGACGCTGTCTCTAAAAAAACATAAAAAATAAAAAAATTAGCCAGGCTATAGTCTTAGGCTCAGGAGGCTGAGGCGGGCGGATCACTTAAGCCCAGGAATTTGAAGCTACTGCACTCCAGCCTGGGCAACAGAACAAGACCCTGTCTCTTAACAACAACAACAAAAAAAGTATCTATTTTTGTCTACCTTATATATTAGACTTCAATTTAAACTTCATCTGAAGCAATGGGCAACTGTTGAAGGATACAAAGCAGGAGAGTGGAAGAGTGACATGAACAAATTTGTGTTTTACAAAGGTAACTGGCAACAGTATGAGGAAGTGGAGAGACCAGAATCACAGAGGTGGGTTAGGAGGCTATTGTAGTTTTCCAGATGAAGAAGTAAAGAAGGCCTACATTGAAGCCAAACAGATGTAAAGAGGTCATATTTTAGAAGTAATTGGGATTTAATGCCTAATTGAACACGGTGATGTGAGGAGTTCAGCAGGATTCTGAATTACGAAGCAGCTTAGGTAATTAGGTGTATGGCAATGCCACTAAATAAGATGAGAAAACATGGTAAAAATAACTTTGAGGAGGGCAGATAAAGGGTTGGTTTTGGATGTGTACACTAATATGACAGTGTTCTTGCTAAAAAATATCACGTTTATCGGAGAATAAGAGCTCAATAAAATTAACAGTAAGGAAGACATTTAGCAATTGCTAGCCAAAAGATAACAGATAAGCACCAAATTGAAAGTATCACAGTGATGTATACTTGTGGTGTATACTTGTGATACCATCCCAAGATACCATGTTCCTGATCCTAAACAAGACTCCACATAAATCTCTATGTGAGTAGAACCTTGGTCACCTATCCATGATTCATTTTTGTAAAGTTGTAAGGAATGAGAGGACACAGTGCCACATTTTTCCAGAGATTAGATCTCAAGCACTGACAACACAGGGAAGCGGTGAAGGAACCTCAAAATGTTTTTGAGTGGCAAATAATGATCATAAACCCCAATTATTTCTCTTCATAAGCCAGGAAGAGCCATTCTTAGATCCTCACCCAAACAACTATGTGAAACAAGGCAGCCTACTAAACACATCACCAAGATAAAGAACACTGAGTAACAGCAAAAGGAACTTTGATTAAGGAAGCCAGATGCCTGCACCTGTTTAGTATAGGTACTTAGATACATTATGGCACAGGATAGTAGCTAAAGTTCAGAAGAATAGCCATGAGTTTAATAATGCTTAGTATATGCTAGTTCCTAAGGTAATGACTATTAGAAAGTTTTCATTAATATGAATTAAAAAAATTTTTTTTAAGACTTAACTAAACATAGACAAGCATCACTAATCTAAAAAGTTGAGGATATGATTTCTTCCTAACAACACTGAATGAAGTAAGGACTATTACACGTCACTGTTGTCAGAATAACATTAAGTCACACTAATCAAAATAAGTAAAAGAGCCTTACCTTTCCCAGGTTTATATTTGAGATTGAAAGGCTGATTCTGCCAGATATAGGGGGCCAACATATGTGCAAACTGGGTCATTATTCTCTCAATATATTTCTGAAGAATCTCTTTGTGTTCCTCCGGGTCCCTTGAGTCATCTGGTATCAGGAACAGGTGGTACTCCACAGTGTCTTCTACTGTAGCAAGCTTCATAGTTTCCTCCATTCTTCTTTGAAAACTACATTTAAATGTTTCAAAATATAAGCCACATAGAACAATGTAGAAGTTACATCCCACTCTAGGTGACTCTATTAACATTGAGTTTTCAAAAATTCAGTTATCTGCATACCATCCTTGTGGTTTTTGCCTTGACTATGTACCACCTACAGTAACATTTAATATTATTCTTTTAATGATATTTTATACTTAAAATTATGTTCTTTACATTTAAAATTATGTTGAAAGGAAACCTTGATATAATACAGTGAATGGAAATCCAGTATCACATTCCCAAATTAACTATGTAAAAATAAAATTTTAATCGTTTGCCCTTG
>NW_012154174.1:1658141-1660556 GCF_000956105.1 Propithecus coquereli
CCACAGTTCTTGATCCTATCTCTCCTAAATATGCCCCCATTTCAGGTCGCTGTTATACAACCTCTGATGTTAACAGGTGGTAGATATCTCTTTATTTCCTAAAGGTGTTCCTTACAAATAAGAGTACGAGTTTGCTATTACTGTCAGGTGATGCTTGGTAAAGGAAGGTACTACAATGGTCGTCCACATTAATTCACCATTCTTTCCTTATGCTTACTCGGCTTTCTAACAGACTAATAAGGAATCTTCATCTTCTATCCAGACACCCACCCACCACAGTCTGTCCAAATCATCATTTTGCCTTTCGACCCAGAGGTACAGACAATAATTCTACCCACCCACTCCATAACTCCAAACACACCTCATTATGCAGAATTTATAATGTCAGAACTGGAAGGGTCTTTGAGATTACTCAGGCTAACACCACACTACAAATGAGAAAACTGAGAACACAGAAAGAGAAGCGACCAAGCAGCCGGGGCCTGACTTGGAGTCTAGTGCTCTTTACTCAGACCAGGCTCTCTCCTACCATCTGACAAAACGAAGTAAATTCGTCTTACGGTCCTACGGCCTCCCCTGCGCGTCTCTGCTGTTACACCTTTCCTCAGCCGCCCCTCTCACTGCGTGAGCTGGTTGAGAGCTGCCACCATCCGCCAAAGCCTGGATCAGGGTCCGTCCCAACGCCAGCCTGGGACCTGAGGCCTGCGGAAGCCCTGGGAAAAAGTCCGAAACCTGCTCAGTCCCCGGAACCTTAGGTATCGTCACTGCTGCGTGTCGGCGGGAGCATTTGGCGGGTGCCCAAGTGCCTTCGTCACTTCCGCCCCCGCGCGGAAGCTGGGAGGTCGGAGGACTAGGGAGGTGGGGATCCAGGGGCGGTGGCAGTCCGGAATCTAGGCGACGGGGAGAGACGGGGCCGGGAGGTGGCGGGAGGGGGCCGGGCCGGAGCCGGCGGGAGGGCCAGGCCCGGAGGCCCCCACCCTGGCGTGCTCGCCCCGGCCACGGCTGAGGAGGAGGAGGTGGAGGATGATCTCCAGATACAATCGGAAGGCGGTGCCACAGAACTTGGAGCTGTGAGTGGACTGCTCAGCCACCCCAGCTGGGCCGGGGGAGGCTGAGGCTGGCCGCGGGCTCTCTGGGGACCCTCCTTGACCAGTCTTTCGCTACTTTTCTTTCCCGGCGTTGGGAAGAGAAATTTTTCTTCGGAATTCACTCCTCTCGGCCCTGCTGGACTCTGCCCCTTGTCTCACCATCTCCAGCTGAGGGCGTGTCACCTGTGCTATCCTAGGACTTAGCGTCTTGGGCTGTAATTCCTGAACTCAGGGATTGGGTCTCTTGGAGCCTTTGTAGTTTCCGCAGTGCTTCAGGCCCCACTGTCAATGGCAATTAACAACTAGAGAAGTTATTAATAGCTGAGTGCTGCAATAAAGTTGAATACATCTAGTGCCACACACTGTGCAAAGCTATCCTATTATTTTGCACATTCTACGGATAAAGATTTCAGATTTAAAGACTGTAGCATGCCAAAGATCACATTCCCAGAAGGTGGTGGAGCTGAGAGGTACAGACCTGGTGTCGCTCTGATCCCGAAGCCTGTGGTCATAACCATTACACTCACTACCTCCCCACCTGTGCAATTAAGCATCAGAATCCATAAGGACCAGTTTTGCTTTTGAGATTTAGAGAGCAAATATTTCTGGCTTAAAGACCCACCTCCTACTCCTAGTAAAGTGTTGTAATTTAGCAAGTTAATGATAATGTCTTACATTTATTAATGCTTTACACTTTCAAAAGGACTTTCACTTTTTGATCTTTATAACAACTCTGAAAGATGGGTATGATTATCTTCAGTCTTTAAGAAGATGAAATTATATCAGAAATGTTACATATTTTAAGATTGAATAGCCAATACAGTCAGGATTTGAGCATGGGGTTTTTGAAACCAAATCCTAGGGTATTTTTTGCCTTCACTGAGCTATGTGATTTTAGCAACCATATATTTATTAATTAAATATTAACTGTACATGGTAATAGTAAGCATGATATTTTGAGTCACACTGGGGTTTCTGGCTAGGCTCTTTTTCCAGTCATATGACTTTTAGGCAAATTACTAAGTCTCAGAGCCTTCATTTCTGTAATATAGGAATAAGACCTTATCTAAAAGCATGTCTAAAGTGATGGCATAGGGCTTGACACACAGTAGGTCCTCAGTAAATGGTATTTTCTTTGTCCCTTCCCACTTTTACTTGGTACAATAGACATACAAAGAAAATAAGTCTCAAATCTCTTCTTGCCTTTTTAGAAGCTTATTATCTATTAAGGAATAAGATATCTACATGGCTGGGCGCGGTGGCTCACGCCTGTGGTCCTGGCTCTCTGGGAGGCCAAGGCGGGCGGATTGTTTGAGCTCAGGAGTTC
>NW_012154174.1:1661647-1665921 GCF_000956105.1 Propithecus coquereli
GCACTCTAGCCCAGGCAGCAGAGTGAGACGCTGTCAAAAAAAAAAAAAAAAAAAAAAGAAGGAAAGAAAAACCCCAGACACTATCGTTTTATCCCTACATCCATCATTATAGATCTCTAAAAATTAATGACATTTTCTTATGTAATCACATTGCTATTATCAAATTTAATAATATTTCTTTGTTATCTAATTATCACTTCATAGTCAGATTTCCCTGCCAGACTGAAAAATATCTTAAGTCTCCATTTTATGGCTGGATCCATATTTCTTGTCCCTACCACTTTCTTAAAGACAAGCTCTTTGTTGTAGGATCACTGAATGAGAGAAGTACAGATAGCTCTGTGCAAATCCATCTCTACCATTAGAAAAATAAAGTGTAAGCTCTTTTGACAGGGCTGTTGGCTTTATCTTTATATACAGAAATGGTACAATTCACCAAAATCTCAAACTCTTCATTTCCTCTGAGAGCCAGAATACTTAGATTTGAATCCTGGCTCCATCACTTACTAACCATACGACCTTAAATAGTATACTTAATCCCTCCATGCCTCAGTTTCCTTTCCTGTGAAATAAGAGTATTAGAGATTTATGATATACATATGCATATTAAAGGGCCTGGGAAGACCTCTAATAAAGAACCTGTGTAAATTTGTTGAACCTATCATGTTTCTTAAATTTATCTGAATACAGGTTTTTGTGGGAAAGGAAAGTCTATTGTAGATGTTCAAGGACTGGAACATGTAATAATTGACCCCATAGTTTATTCCAGTGCACATGTTGAACTCTCCAGAGCAGCAGTGTTCAATAGAAATATGATAGAAGCCACATAAGTAATTTTAAATTTTCAGGTGGTCACATAAAAAACAGGTGAAATTATAGTTTTACTTTTTTATTTTGAAATAATTATAGACTTACAGGAAGTTACAGAAATAGTACATAGAGTCTTATGAACCTTTTACCCAACTTCCCTCAGTGATGACATCTCAGGTAACTGTGGTATAATTTCAGAGCCAGGAAACTGACATTGGTATGATACTGTTAACTAGACTACATACCTTATTTAGTTTTTACTGGTTTTTATAACCCCTCCTGTGTGTGTATGTGTGTACATAGTTCTGTATGATTTGGTTCCATTTGTAGATTGGTGTAACTACCAGTATTATCAAGATAGCTGTTTATTACCACTAAGGAACTTCCTTGTGTATCCCTTTACAGTTATATCCTCTCCTGTCTCCATCCCCTGGCAACTACTAATCTGTTCTTCACCTCTGTAGTTTTGTCATTTGTGAATGTTATATAAATAGAATCATATACGGTTGACCTTGAACAATGCAGGAATTAGGGGCACCAACCCCCTGTATAGTCAAAACTCCATGTGTAACTTTTGACTCCCCCAAAACTTAACTACTAATAGCCTACTGTTGACTGGAAACCTTACCAATAACATAAACTGTGCATTAACATATAAATAGACTAGTATCTACGTATATTTTATGCATTCATGACATGCCTAACTTTTTCTTAGTTTTTCAATATTTCTAGGCTCCGTGGTTCATCTGTGAGTTTTTTCAAATTGTTGTAAATCTCCAAAAAATTTTCCAATACATTTAATGAAAAAAATCCATGTATAAGCAGACCTGCACAGTTCAAATTTGTGTTGTTCAAGGGTCAACTGTAGTATGTAACCTTTTTTGACTGGCTTTGTCTTTTTTCTCTGAACATGATGCTCTTCAGATCCATTTAAGTTGTTGCATGTATCAACCATTCATTTCTTTTTATTGCTGAATAATATTTCATTGTGTGGATATACCAGAGTTTAGCCATTCACACGTTGAAGGACATTTGAGTTGTTTTCCGTTCTTTTTCGATTGTAAATAAAGCTGCTGTGAACTTTTGTGTACAGATTTTTATGTGAATATTAGTTTTCATTTCTCTAGGCTTAATGCCCAAGAGTGCACCTGCTAGATCTTTGGGTAAATGCATGTGTTTCATTTTATTAGAAACTGTCAAACCATTCCAGAGTGGCTTGTACCATTTGACATTCCCACCAGCAATGTATGAGACTTCCAGTTTTCTCCACATCCTTGGCTGCATTTGGTGTTAGCATTATTATTTTTTAAAATTTTTCATTCTTTTTGAGATAGAGTCTCGCTCTGTTGCCTGCCTGGGGTAGAGTGCAGTGGCGTCAGCCTTGCTCAGCAATCTTAAACTCCTGGGATCAAGTGATCCTCCTGCCTCAGCCTCCCAAGTAGCTGGGACTACAGGTGTGCACTACCATGCCTGGCTAATTTTTTCTATTTTTAGTAGGGATCGGGTCTCACTCTTGCTCAGGCTGGTCTCAAACTCCTGAGCTCATTGATCCTCCAGCCTCGGCCTCCCAGAGAACTAGGATTACAGGGGTGAGCATCACGCCCGGTGCAGCACTATTTCTTATTTTAGCTATTCTAATAGATGTGTGGTGATGTCTTACTGTATTTTCAATTTGCAGTGAAACTAATTTTAAGAATATATTTTGTTTAACCCAATATATCCAAAATATTATCATTTTAATATGTGGTGAGGATAATGTAATTAATGAGATATTACACATTCTTCTTATACTAAGACTTTGAGATCCACTGTGTTTTATACTTAAAACAGAATCAATTCCTACTAGCCACATTGTTGGGGTTTTTTTTGGTAATGTGGACACTTTATTTTTGAGTTAGGGTTTCACTCTGTTGCCCAGACTGGAGTGCAGTGGTACCATCATACCTGACAGTAACCGTGAACTCCTAGGCTCAAGTGATCCTCCTGCCCCAGCCTCCTGAGTAGCTGGGACTACAGGTGTGCACCACCAAACCCAGCTATTTTTTTTCATTTTTTAGAGACTGGGTCTCACAATGTTGCCCAGGCTGGTTTCCAACTCCTGTCCTCAAGCAGTCCTTCCTCCTCGGCCTCTCAAAGTGCTGGGATTACTGGGGTGAGCTACTATGTTTGGCCACTAGCCACATTTTAATTGCTAGTGGCTACCATAACAGTGAAGTTCCAAAGCAGCAGGAAGTATTAATATGTGACTACCTTCTAGATCTAGTTACTGAAAGGTACATATTTTCTTTATAGGAAGTATAACTTTGTCTTATTTTTCACAGGAAAAGAATAACAAAACATGCTCTTAATCATCATCCCCCTCCAGAGCATCTGGATGAAATTTCCTCTAACAGTGACAACCATGAAAAAGACACAAGTTCCCAAAGGTAATAAAGTATTCTTGTTTGCTTATTGCATTTGCTAATGGCAGAAGTTTTGGTTTTTGGTTTAGGATTGGTATTATGCCTGTGCTAATAAACAAAATAAGAACTTTTCATCACGTTTCAGCACCATTCAGTTTTCATGCTGAAACAGCTAATGGCAACAACATCATACTTATTTTCATAACCTCTGAGAAATAGTATTATGAAGTAGTTAAGAACAGGGACTCAGGAAGAGTCTGACATCTGATTTTTAATCCTGGTCCTGCCACTTATTACCTGAGTAACAATGGGCAAGTTACTTACCTGATAATAGTATCTCTTCTAGGGGTGTTGTGAATATTAACAAGATATAGTATGTAAAACTTGGCACAATGCTTAGTATATAGTAAATGCTGGGTAAATAATAGCTGCAGTTATTAGTTTAAGAAATAGTCTTCTCGGTCGGGTGCGGTGGCTCATGCCTGTAATCCTAGCTCTCTGGGAAGCCGAGGCGGGCGGATTGTTTGAGCTCAGGAGTTCGAGGCCAGCCTGAGCAAGGGCGAGACCCCGTCTCTACTAAAATTAGAGGGAAATTAATTGGACAACTAAAAATATATAGAAAAAAAAATTAGCCGGGCATGGTGGTGCATGCCTGTGGTCCCAGCTGCTCGGGAGGCTGAGGCAGGAGGATCGCTTGAGCCCAGGTGTTTGAGGTTGCTGTGAGCTAGGATGACGCCATGGCACTCTAGCCCGGGCAACACAGTGAGACTCTGTCTAAAAAAAAAAAAAAAAAAAAATCTACATGGTAGCAATTCAGATAATAAACTCTTTAGGAACTAGGAAGAAGAAACTGTCATTTTCCCATCAAGTGAACAGGGTTTAGATTAAAATAATCTGTTTTTATAATTAATTCTGACCATTCTGAGAGTAAAAAAAATTTTGTATGGAAAAAATGCTGATAGGCAGTTATTGGGCCAGAATTATTGACCCAGCATAGTTACACTACTTGTTTTTGATTGTTGATTTGATGCTTCCTAAAGATTACTCTCCCAAAAGATGATT
>NW_012154174.1:1677361-1688818 GCF_000956105.1 Propithecus coquereli
GTAAACTATGAAAGTGCCATATAAGTTCAGATATTACTGTTAATATTTCTGTAATGTCTTTAGTTGTCAAGAGTATATGTTATAGGTGGGACGTTAAAGTATTCATTGTAAACTATGACTAGAATTATTTGGACTGGTTGCTACTAATTCTATAGGAATTGGGTAGGACTTTTTCATGATGCTTGAATTTCAAGTTCTTCATTTATTTTTGCCTCTGTGGATATATTTGTACACATGGTTATCACCTGGTAAGTTGCTGAGTAGTTAATGCTGCAGAACCTTGAGGAAATATGAACATTTTTCTGTTTTCTCTCCTCCTCCCAAACCGTACATTTAGTGAATCTGACATCACACGAGAATCACCTTTTACATCAGCCGACACTGAGAATTCAAGGTCTGCTTTTCCAAATTATACAGGCACAGGGATTTCTACTGAAGGCAGCTCGGACTTCTCCTGGGGATATGGTGTGAGTTGTATGTTACTGGTCTGATGGAATGCTTGGGAGACTAGTCTGGGAGTTAGGATTTGTCAGTATATTTCATTCCTTCACTCCCCTGCATTGTTTCTTTACATTTTAATGCTTATATTTACCACACTTTATAATAGTTGTAAAGAAGCATCAATCATCATCTTTCAGTATTTGCTTTGTTTTATGGATATAGTATTAAATAGTTGAGCCTTAAAGATGCTTGTGTTCAATTTACAGTTGCAGGTTAGCATGGATCTGGTCTCTAGATTTATTCCTTTTGTCATTCTCAGTCCACTAATGTGCATCTCCACCACTAATGTTACCTTGCTGTTCAAAATGTTTTTGAAATTTTAATGTTAAGCCATTATAGGCTGGGAAAATGTTTATGATATATTGTTAAATGAAAACAAGCAAGTTAAAAATGGTATGTATAGTGTCATTCTAATTTTGTTTTACATACATTTTTGCATATATGTGTGTGTGTATATATATACACACACGTATATATATATATTCAAATAGGACTATGGATATTTACCCAAAATGTTATTTTGTCATTATTTATTAGGTGATGATATAGTGATTTTTACTTATTTATTTATTTTTGGCTATCTCCCATTATAAAATATTATTTTTAAAAGACCAACAATCTTTTTTTTTTTTTTGAGACAGAGTCTTGCTCTGTAACCCTGGGTAGAGTGCAGTGGCATTATTGTAGCTCACTGCAACCTCAAACTCCTGGGCTAAAGTGATCCTCTTGCCTCAGCCTTCCAAGTAGCTGGGACTACAGGTGCATGCCATGATGCCCAGCTAATTTTTGTATTTTTAGTAGAGACAGGGGTCTCACTCTTGCTCAGGCTGGTCTGAGCAAGCGACCCTCCCACCTTGGCCCCCAGAGTGTTTGGATTATAGGTGTGACCCACAGTGCCCAGCCAAGACCAACAACTGAAAAAAATTTAAAAAGTCTTATTCATAATTTTACCACCTTGATGCAATAGGTATTTTTATTTCTATATCTTTTTTCAATCTGTATTTAATTTGGCCTAGTTATAATCATGGTGTACATACAATATTATGCTCTATTTTTTTACTTAATATCATTTTATAAGCACTTTTCCACAATTCTGACTTTATACAGTATTATTGTTAGCAACCTAATTTCTTTACAGAAAGCCTGCTGATTGTTAAAACCTTTTATTATTACATGACTTATTTTCCAACCATTTTGGAATGTATGTATACTTTACTTACATAGTTGTATGATATATGTACATACTATTTTGTGGTCTACTTTTTTCATTTACCATTATTGCATATAGACATTTTCTTTTACTACCTCCATACCTGTCCATCTGAATAGTTATATATTTCCTGTGTTAATATTTGGAGCTTTCCCTTATTATCTAATAGCTGAGTTTTCACTTTTTTTTCATTCATTCAACAAATATTTATTGAACATGTTTATTGTTACTGTACTTGGCCCTGGAAATATGGGGTGAGTGAAACTTAAATGATTCAATAGTCTAATGGGAGATTGAGGGAGACTGACAAAAGCAAATAAAATCCAAAAGGATATAAACATGCTCTAAGGAAGATGACAAGGTGCTGAAATAGAACATTATAGGGGATTCACTTTAGATAGGGTTGGCAGGTTTGGTAGATTTGAGACTTGAAGATTGAAGAGCTATCTATGTGAGGAGTGAGGAAAAGAGCTTTCCAGAAAGGTAACCAGCAGCATATGCAAAAGCCCCTAGGAGGGGAAGAGCTTAATGTTTCTAAGGGAAAGTGGGGTGTGTTCTTGGTACTAAAAAAAGATCAGGGAGGTTGGAGGATGGTGAACCAGGGGCAAAAAACACAAATGAGAATGGAGAGGTAGGCAGGACTAGATCATGCAGGGCCTTGTAGGCCATGGTAAAGAATTTACGTTTTTATGCAAACTGTCCATCAGTAAAAAGGAAAATAAAAAGAATTTATGTTTTATTCTAAGGGAATTAATTAATTAATTTGATGCCTTATCAGGAGGATTTAGTGTACTAACTATATATTTTCATCAGTTTGCTCTATATTGTGATTAGTACCTCTTTATAAGTTATAAATGTCATACAGATATTTCTATTCCCTTGCTTTCTTTTTGGTATTTATTGTCTAACAGATTATTTTTTTTTCAATATTCAAATATAACCATCTCGCCTGGTGCAGTGGCTCATGCCTATAGTCCTAACATTTTGGGAGGCTAAGGTGGTAAGGCCAGGAGTTTGAAACCAGCCTGAGCAACATAGAGAGACCCCAGCTCCACAAAAAATAAAAAAAATTAGCCAGGCACGGTGGGGCAGCTGTGTAGTACCAGCTACTCGGGAGGCTGAGGCAGGAGGATCACTTGAGCTCAGGAGTTTGAGGTTGCAGTGAGCTATGATGATGCCACTGGACTCTAGCCCTCTAGCCCTGGTAATGGATCAAGACCTTGTTTCTAAAAAAATAAATAAATTAATTAAGAAAAATGTAGAGAATAATGCCAGTTATTATGCTAAGCACTTTATATACAAGTTTTAATCATTTTTCTATCTTAACTGAACTTAGAATTCTAGTTAGAAGTAGTCTTCATTTATTCAGATCTTACTTTAGTCCTCATTATCATTTTATTATTTACTGTAACAAGAGAGTTTAATAGGTGTTAAAAACGAATTTAATTATAAATTTTACTTATTTTTGAACTGTCTTAGTGTTTTTGTACTATCACTGGCATATAGGAATATAGTCTCCTCCCAGTTTAATTAATGGCCTACTACTTTGATAAATATATTTATTATTTATAATCATTCTGGGTTTATAGCCTTAGGTTTATTTCTTTCAAAATATTATTTTAAATTTAAAGTTAACATAATGGTGTGAAGGAACTCTTTCCTTTTTTATTCTAATTATATATCTATTATTTAAATTTTACAACCAACAATAAAAATAGCTAATCTAATTTTGTCCTCTTTTAATTTTATATACTTTGGGTTGATTTTGTTTTTGTTTTTTAATAATCAAGTAAGATTTATTCCATGAATACAAAGCTGGATCAATATCTGCAAATTTATTAATATAATTAGTATCAGTGAATTAAAGGAAACATATGATCAAACCAAGAGATGCTGATAAGGTATTTGATAAACTTAAAGTACCATTTCTTATCAAAATTCTCAGTAAGGTAGAAGAAGGAAACCCTTGAAGCTTGATGAAGACTATTTACCACTTAAATAGCAAATACCAATTTAAATTGCAAAATACTAAAAACTATTAAAATCAAAATAGGAACCATATAGGAATTTTATATTTGCTAATTTAATTGATTCCTTTGCTAACTTCATACATTTTATTTATATTATTTTTACATAAAGGTTGTCATTATACACCCTGTTCAGTGCCATTATTTTCACTTAACAATATATTTTGAAGAATATCCATATTATAAAAACTTGTTCTTGAATGACTATATAGTCATCATTAATACAAAAGGAATGCTGCATTTTTAACCCTGCACATATATTATTATTTTACATAAATATGAGTATATGTAAGTATAAATTTATAGGGTGGACTCACTGGTCAAAAGATACATGTTTTTGTAATTTTGAAAGCTGTTGCCAAACTGACCTCTGTAGAAGTTATTCCAATCTGCAAGTCCCACCAGGAATGTATGGAAGGGCCGATTTTCTTACACTCTTGGCCAAAACAGTGAATTATCAAGGGGTGTGAGGAGAAATGTTCTATATCTGGAAGGGAATGGTTGTTACTTAGGTGAATACATTTGTCAAAATCTCATTGTGCTGTATACTTAAAATGTGTCTTTTATTTTATGTAAATTATTAGTTGATTAAAAAATTTAAAATCCTAAAGGACTTAAAGGACAAGATAACATCCATTAAAATTATTAGAGGTTTTAAAACAAAGTAAGTGAAGATTTTAATTTAAGAACAGGCAGATATGAAGAACCAGTTACAAATCTTGGAAATGAATAGCGTTTGAAGTATCTCAATAGATAATGTAAACTGGACCCAGTGAAATAGAATGATAGTGAATTGAATGATAGAACTAAGAAAATTACCTACAGCCAGAGAGCTAAAGACAGAATTTGAGGAGTAGTTAGGAGACATGGAAGATGGATTAAGAAACTGCAATGTATTTCTAAAAGAAATTTTAGAAAGAGAATGGGAAAGAGGCAATATTCAAAGAAATAATCACTGATTTCCATTTGTTTTTTTTAGAATTGAAAACAGACATGTTGAAAAAGTATTTCAAGTAAAGGACAATTTTTTTTTTTTGAGACAGGCTCTTGTGATGTTGCCCAGGCTGAAGTACAGTGGCTATTTACAGGTGTGATTGTGCTACAGCCTTGAACCCCTGGGCTCCATTGATTCTCCTGCCTCAGCCTCTCCAGTAGCTAGGACTACTCAGAGTCGTGTCACCGTGCCCAGCTTTGGACAAATTTTTTTGAAAAACACTCCTATATAGGTAGATGTAATTTTTACTGGGTAGAGGCTGACTTTCATTCTTAGAGTGAAAATACATAGTTTTCATCTTTTAAAAGAAGGTATCACCTTTCTTCCACTGGAGTGTAAAAGGGTATGTAAATATAGATGCAGTATGGAAGCAGGGAATCTGATAACATGATCAGATTTGCATTGCATAGCCATCCCTCTGACTTCTCTGAAAGGATGGATTATAGGGGGCAAGGATATAACACAAATTGTCAAGTGAAAGATGTAGAATACAAAGTAATATATAAGGAATGTCTGTCTACCTTTTGCTCTAAAAATTACTGGAACCAAGCAACTATCTACTAAAATTAGCAGTCGTTATCTTTGAGTGGTTGAATTATAGGTAATTTTAATTTTTTTCTTTACATTCTTCTGTATTTTTCATAATGTTTACAATAAACAAAATATTTATATGAAGAAAATGTTACTTTTCAAAAATAGATACTTCTGTAAATTATCTTTAAATATGAATAGAGAGGACATCTGAACATTCTGAGATGTGAAAGCTCACTAGCTTTTCTTTCATGGAAACACAGCAGTATTTTAAATGGACTAAATATTTTAAACAAAAAAAAACTTAGTGCTTTCGGTCTTTATAATTTTTAACAGAGATTGAAACTCACCTAAATATTTTGGGGGGATATTTTCTTCTAGGAACTTGATCAAAATGCCACTGAAAAAGTTCAGGCAATGTTCACAGCCATTGATGAGCTCTTATATGAGCAGAAGTTGAGTGTGCATACAAAGACTCTACAAGTGGAGTGCCAACAGTGGACAACTAGCTTTCCTCACCTCAGGTATTGAAGCCCTACAGTTGACTTATATTCATGACTACTACTGAAATATAAAAAGTGGATTTCCAAAAATGCTTGCATTCTGAAACTTTTGTGGGCATGGTTTTAATGAATCATATGGTGTAAATCCTCAGCTGAGAGAAACCTCAAGTTGGTGGAAGTTTCTTAGAGTTTCCATAAGTTACAATATGTCATCCTAATTGAGCAAAATGATTTCTGTACCAGTAGCTGAGGTCTGGGTATCCTGGTTGCCCAAAGACCCCTTCTTTTGAACAAGATGGTCAGAAAATATATTTGTTTACACTGTTGTCTACAATTAAATTCTTACATATACTTGAAAACAGACATAGGCTATTCAGGAGCTTCCCTCAGAAACCACAATAGTACCACTTACTTAAAATTCATAAAGCTTCATGTTCTTAAGAATATAATTCATAGTTTTCACCGATTTGCCTGGGCCTTCATCCTATTTTGGCTGATTTAATGAGGATTGTGATAGAGGATGAAAGGCAAATTGTAAACATTTGCTCAGTTTCCTTGGATTTTTTTAAACTCCTGGGTTATAGCTTTATCTTTTCCATCTCTATTCTATGGAAGAGAGATATGCCTATAGTAAGGCTCTGGATTCACATTTTTTCTCAAGAATTATTCTCTCTTTCTCTTTTTTTTTTTCATAGAGAACCCACAGTTCAGTTTTATTCAGAGCAAAGAAAAAAGAAACATTTGATCATACCAGAAGAAAGTCAGCCATAGGTTTGGGATCTGTACTCAAAGTACACATACAATGAGGACTACATTCTACTAATACAGTTGATTCGCTGCTGCATTTGTCTACTGTTTGTCTAATATTAACACTCGTAAACAGCATTGCAACTAGTACTTGGAACAACCTTAGAGTGTTACAGTGTCACAGTGTCAGGCACAACATTTCACTCTCTTCACACCACTGGTTCTCTTTGTGTACCTGGGCTTCCTCCCCTTCAGTGAAGTTGTTTTTGATATTGAAGGTCTTGCAGATCTCCTCATGAGTTTTCCCCTTGACTGTATTGGCAGTAGTTCAAGAATCATTCTTAATCAGTATCAGACTGAGTGTGTACTGAATTTCTATATAGAGCCATAAAATTTGGTCCAGAAATATCTAGATTTTGTATGTATGCCAGGTGAATATGCTTAATTGTGTCTATGTTTTATTATTTTGAAGGATTCTAGGTAGGCAGATAATTGCTCCAAGTGAAGATTATGGAGTGTATCCTAGATCCCCTTCTGTTTCAGTTTCATATGAAGCAACCCTGTCTCAAGAACGAGATTCTACTATGTAAGTATTCTATTATGTATTTCAGTATCCTAATTTGTGAATATTATATCCTATCAGTTTATTAAGGGATTAAAATACTTCTAACTTAATTGGTGTTTAGTAAAGTATAGAAAATTCTGTAAGATTAGCCATAGTCTTTGTGTATATCGAAAACATTTTATATAATTTTTTTGTTCAAAAAAGTAGGACATTTCCTCAAGTGTATTAGTCTGTTTTCTGTTGCTTACAATACCTGAAACTGGGTAATTTATAAGGAAAAGGAATTTATTTCTTATAGTTTGGGAGGCTGAGAAGTCCGAAGTTGAGGGGCAATGCCTGGTGAGGGCTGTCGTGCTGGTGGGGACTCTCCACAGACTCCAAGGCGGCACAGCAAATCACATGGCAAGGGGCTGAGAGTGCTAATGTGGTTTTTTTTTTTTCTTTTAATTTTTAATTTTTTTATTTTTTATTTCAGCATATTACAGGGGTACAAATGTTTAGGTTACATATATTGCCTTTGTCCCCCCCCCCAAGTCAGTGCCTCAAGCGTGTCCATCCCCTGGACAGTGCGCACCATACCCATTAGGTGTGAATATACCCATCCCCTCCTCCCCTCTCCCACCTGCCTGACACCCAATAAATGTTACTACTATATGTGCACATAAGTGTTGATCAGTTAATACCAATTTGATGGTGAGTACATGTGGTGCTTGTTTTTTCCATTCTTGGGATACTTCACTTAGTAGGATGGGCTCCACCTCTATCCAGCATAATACAAGAGGTGCTAGATCACCACTGTTTTTTGTGGCTGAGTAGAACTCCATGGTATACATATACCACATTTTATTAATCCACTTATGTATATTGATGGGCACTTGGGTTGTTTCCACATCTTTGCAATTGTGAATTGTGCTACTGTAAACATTCTAGTGCAGATGTCCTTTTTATAGAATGTCTTTTTTTCCTTTGGATAGATGCCCAGTAATGAGATTTCTGGATCACATGGTAGTTCTACTTTTAGCTCTTTGAGGTATCACCATGCTACTTTCCACAGAGGTTGTACTAGTTTGCAGTCCCACCAATAGTGTATAAGTGTTCCTAGCTCTCCGCACCTACTCCAACATTTATTGTTTTGGGACTAATGTGTCAACTCAGGTCTCTTTTCCTCTTATAAATCTACCAGTTCCTCTCCCATGATAACCCATTAATCTATTAATCAATAAATGGATTTATCCATTCATGAGGGCAGAGCCCCCACAATCCAATCACCTCCTAAAGGCGCCACCTCAATTCTCCACATTGAATCAAATTTTTAAAAAAATTCAGGCTGGGCACAGTGGCTCATGCCTATAATCCTAGCACTTTGGGAGGCTGAGGTAGGAGGCTGAGGCCAGGAGTTCAAGACCAGCCTGAGGAAGATTGAGTTGCCATCTCTACAGAAAAATAGAAAAATTAGCTGGGCATGGTGGCATGCTCCTGTAGTCCCAGCTACTTGGGTGGCTGAGCCAGGAAGATTGCTTGAGCCCATGAGTTTGAGGCTGCAGTGAGCTGTGATGACGCCACTGCACTCTAGCTGGGGCAACAGAGCGAGACTCTGTCTCAAAAAAAAAAAAAAAAAATTCAGTATGGATCCCTTCTGTGTCCCACTTAAACCCTTTCAGTATTTTCCTATAGAATTTAAGATAAAAATCTAAAATTATATCATTAGCTGGCCCCTGCCTACTTCTCTATTATCTGTCATTCTTTCTCTCATTCATTAATTCTCTCAACATTGGCTTTCAGATCTCAAATGTACTAAACTAGGTATTTGGTTCAGTTCTTGGGCCAGAGGAAGGAGGTATAATAATCAACACAATAATACAGTATCTTCCCCTTTGTACCTCTAATACCTAGCACAGTGCCTGGAACATGGTTAGCATTCAACTTTCTTTTTTCTTTCCTTTTTTACTAAATAAAAGCATACCATATTTACATGATACATAAAATGAATTAATGTGTAAATTGAAATTATGGTTGCAAGACAGAGTTCTCAATCAAAACAAATATTAGTGTCTGGATCAAAATGAAATTCCAGGAACTTAAAACAACAGAAGATGGGCTGAGTACAGTGGCTTATGCCTGTAATCCTGTCATTTTGGAAGGCTAAGGCAGGAGGATCACTTGAACCCAGGAGTTTGAGACTGGCCTGGGCAACATAGCAAGACCCTGTCTCTATGAAAACAAAACAAAACAAAAAACCATACACAATAGAAGATGGTGGCAGCATATGGATGAAACATAGGCCAAAAGAGGATGAGTTTGAGGACATTTTCACTTGAAAAAAAACTATGAATTCTGCTGTTTCAAGTTAGCTTAAAGGGCTTGTCTATAATTAAATACATATCTCAAAAAATACTCATTATAAGATTTAATAAGTTGCTAAGTACATGACTATATGCAGAAGAATGAAGTTGGACCCTTACCTTATACTATATACAAAAATTAACTCAAAATGGATTAAAGACCTAAACATTAGACCTCAAATTATAAAAGTCCTAGAATAAAACATAGGGGAAGAGTTTCAGGACATTGGATTTGGCACTGATTTCTTGGATATAACAACAAAAGCACAGGCAGCAAAAGCGAAAAAAGAAAAATGGGACTGCAGCAAATGTAAACTCTTCTGCACATCAAAAGAAACAATCAAAAAAATGAAAATGCAACATGTGGAATGGGAGAAAATATTTGCAAATTATATGTCTGATAAGGGGTTAATATCCAGAATATATAAGAAACTTCTACAATTATACAACAAAAAAATAAGTAACCCAATTGAAAAATGGACAAAGGACTTGAGTAGACAGTTCTCCAAAGATATACAAATAGCCAACAAGCATATGAAAAGATGCTCAGCATCATTACTCATAAGACAAATGCAAATCAAGGCCATAATATCACACCTCACTTGCATCAGGATGGCCACTCTCAGAGGAACAGAAAATAAGTGTTGACAGGATGCAGAGAAAGTGGAACCCTGTGCATTGTTCATGGGAATGTAAAGTGGTACAGCCATTATAGAAAACAGTATGGAGACTTCTCAAAAAACTAAAAATAGAATTACCATGTGATCCAGCAATCCCTCTTCTGGATATATGCAGAAGGATTGAAAGCAAGATCTCAAAAAGATATTTGAACACCCATGTTTATTGTAGCATCATTCAAAATAGCCAAGAGGTGAAAGCAACCCAAATGTCTACTGACAGATGAATGGATAAAGAAAATGTGGTATATACATATAATGGAATATTATGCAGCCATAAAAGAAGGAAATCCTGCTGCGTGCTACAACATGGATGAACCTCAAAGACATTATGCTAAGTAAAACAAGCAGTTACAAAAGGAAAAGTACTGTATGATTCCACTCATATAAAGCATCTAAAGTCAAAATCAGAGAAACAGAAAGTAGAAAGTTGGTTGTCAAGGACTGTGTAGAAGGAAAGTTAGAGTTTAACCCATTAACTGCCATGTGAGTTATATTTAACTCATGCTAGTTTTGAGCCTGGTGCCTCATGAAGCATACGTAACTCACACATCTCTTCCCCTTGGGAACCACAAGAACTATTTTTCAAGTTGCATATAACTCACACACAGAAAACGATAAAAATAACAAATTTTCATTAAGTTAGAAAGGATCCTTTTGCTTTCAAAGTTTTTGTTCTATTTTTGTAATAAAACACCTTGGCCCCAAGGAAAAGATTTTTTTTCTAGTGTGGCAGTCAGTGTGTTAATGGGAGTTAGTTTGAGTTTTACAAGATTAACAAGTTACAGAGAAAAAGAGTTAAGATGACAAATTGAATGTTATATTTTTCACCCCAATTTTTAAAAAGTCATTCAAGTGATATTGTATAGCTGCTAATGTTTGTCCTAAGTTCACCTCCCTCATGTCACTCATTACAAATTATAGCTTTTGCTTTTATTTTCTTTCTTTTTTTTACTACTGTCCTAAATACAAGAGCCAGTCAAGCTAATTATTAATACAAATCAGATTTTTTTTTTAGATGCAGAGAGCTTTCTGAAACCCTCCAAAGCCATGGAGATAGTCTCTTTCAGTTTTTTGCAGAGCCATCCACCATCATATTTCCTTTCCAAAGTGATGTTTTCTTCCTTTTGGCATCATGAGATCACACATTCATGTAATTGTCTATTTCAGTAATTTCTAGAGGCCCACTGGGAGATAAGGTTAGTCTGAAATGGAGCTGAGAGTGGCTAGCTATACTTTCCAGATGCTAGGCAGGAAGGAGAGCTCTAGGCCACTTGTTCCTCCCAGCCACCCTGGAGGGCCTTGCAGTGAGTGATCACTTCCATTAAAGATACAGAACTCTACCTCCTAAGGCCTACAC
>NW_012154174.1:1689598-1691056 GCF_000956105.1 Propithecus coquereli
GGTTATTAATATAAATGGAATAATAGCACAGTAACATGGAATGCTGAGTATGCAGTGTTTGACAGCTTTGAATTTTATAATTTTATGCTTAAAAAAACCCTACTATCACCACTATTTTATAAAAGAAAAGAAATATTAGCACAAAAAAGCATGAAGTATATAATGTCAAAATAAGGAGAATCCTTTTCAAGAAAGGATATTTGGCAATCTTACTGGGTATTGTCCTTATTTTGCTAATTTTGGTATAGATCAGTAAAAATTTTGTCATAGATTAGCATAAATCTGTTGACTGAAATTTGGGAACCACTCACTGTTTTAGAATTTCAGAACAGAGACTTAAAAGAACCTTAAATCTCAAATTTAAAGACTTTTACAAGTAGTAATACGAGCTGGTTTAGATGTGTCATATCTCCAAACTGATTCTCTCATCTCTTGCCATCTTTCCATCCCGATGCCTCCTGCCATGATCCAGGCTCCTATCTGCTTACCAGCTCTTGTTCCATCTTTTGCAGAAGTCTCCTAACCACATTATGCTCTTTGTTACCCAAAGCAAGGATCTCACCACTCCTCTTCTTTAAAACTTTCCATTGCTGTAAATTAGCCAAGTTAATACACAGCCTCACTGTAGCTTTCCAACCACATCCTGTGACCCCTACACTTTGTTTAATGGCTTAAATAGAAGTTTATTTCTTTTTATGTAAAAGAAGTGTGAAGGAAAGCAATCTAAAGTGGTAGCATGGTGTTTTTGGGGACTGAGATTCCTTTCATCTTTCTCCTCTATTGTGCTAACCCACGTTTTCTCTGAAGTTTTCTTCATGGTCTACGATGGCTGATAGAGCTCCAAATGTGACATTCACTTTCTAGGTAGCAGAAAGGAGGAAAGGCAGAAGGGCAAAAAGGTACCCCTTGCAGCCAAGCCAGTTCCCTTTAAACGGCCTTCCCAGAGTCCCATGTAGTAATTCTGCTCATATCTTATTGACTATATCTGGCTGTAATGTAGCTAGGAAATGTAGTCTTTGAGGTGGGTGTATTGTTTTCCTGAATTAAATCGGAATGATTTTACTAGGAAAGAAGGGGACAATGGATGTTGAGGGGCATCTAGCGTTCTCTGCTACTTATGTGTATGGTTTTTGTGAAATTACACGTTTTGTAATCTTTTTATACTTAACATTTTATTGTGGACATCTTCCATTTTCTCCAACATTAACTTAATGACCTCATAGTATTACCTTGCATGAATATACCATTATTTAAGCAACCCATCCCCAAATTCTCTATTTTGAAACAGTTTGGCTAGTTTTTATTTTTGGCAATTATAAATGATTCTGTGATGATAATTCTTACAGCTAAATCTTATAGATCATATCCTTAAAGGAAATCTCTACAAATGAAACCATTGAATCAAAAGATATATTTAAGGCTTTTAGTACATATTTCCCAAATCCCTTTGAATAAGAT
>NW_012154174.1:1692341-1707697 GCF_000956105.1 Propithecus coquereli
ATTAATTGCTCCCATATACCAGACTTCCTTGTGTATTTGATTGTTTCACACATCATTTACCTCTTCCTGAGATTAGAGATTTTAAAATGAGTTAATTTTTTTCCACATAGTTTGATTTTACCCTCTTGCAAATTACCATGAGTGGAAACTCTGAAACCTTTTAAAATAGCATTTGAAGAGGTGTGAACTTTGTTTACATAAATCCTGTTTGAAAAAAGTATATACAGTTTATTTAAAACTTTATGCTTGGCACAGACTTTACAATTAATAATGCTTATTTATATTTATTGTTAATGTATTCTAACAACAGTCCTATGACATAGATATTACTTACCTTCTTTATAGGATAGGTGAGAATCAGAGTGGTTAAATGATTTGTCTAAAATAAAGCATACTCCTCTAAGCCATTAAAAGTTCCAGAATTGATAATCATAGCAGCATATGTGAAAATCAGAATTTCATTTTAGGCTGTGAGGCTGTAGTTAGGTCTAGCTAGCATTGTGTCACATGATTCTGGACTTCTCTTTTTCCTGTTACATTTCTTGCTGAGCCATGTTCACTCAAGTGCACACAGCCCTAGTGCCAGCTAAACACAAGCCAGGTTTCCATACATAACACTACTGAGCTAGAATGGTAAGTACGTTCTTTTGGTTTTCCAAAGACTGCCCCGTTCCCCTTCACTTCTTCTGGCCTGTGTCTAAATTTTTTTATCTTCTCTTTTTCCTCAAATCAAACATCTTCTCCCTTGGTTTCAGTTCATAAAAAATAAAGCTAATTTAACTAATTTAAAATGTGATATAAATGACTGATAGGTATCCACAGGGTATTTCTTTCCTTTTTTCTGACAGTCAATCCAAATGAATTTTCAGGTAATACAGGGAAGATTTTTAGAAAGGTTTGGTGGCTCACACCTATAGTCCCAGCAACTCAGGAGGCTGAGGCATGAGGATTACTTGAGCCCAGGAGTTCAAGGCTACAGTGAGCTGTGATCACGCCACTGTACTCCAGTCTGGGCAACAGAGCAAGACACTGTCTCTAATAAAGAAAGAGAGAGACAGAGAAAGAGATGGGGGGGGGGAGGGAGACAGAGAGAGAGAGAAAGAGAAAGAAAGGAAGGAAGGCAGCCTTCCCTTTAGAGATACCACCAAGATACCTTGTAAAATGACAGAGTAACTGGACCTTTAGAATGTTCCTAATTGAAAAGATTGAAGGTTGAGAAATAAACCAAAGCACCTATAGCAAATTAGGGTGTACGATAATTTCAGCAAATGATTTTGGTGCAAATGAAAAGAAATCTGGAAAAAAAAATAAGGTTCCTAACTTATTCTTGCCATAAAAATAAATTTCAGGCCACCACGTGGTGGCTCACATCTATAATCCCAGAACTTTGGGAGGCCAAGGTGGGAGGATTACTTGAGGCCAAGAGTTCAAAACCAGCCTGGTCAACACTGTCCCTACAAAAAATTTTTAAAAATTTAGCTGGGTGTGGTAGTGGATGTCTGTAGTCCCAGCTACTGGGGAGGCCAAGACGGGAGGATTGCTTTAGCACAGGAGTTCAAGGCTACAGAGAACTATGATCACACCACTGCACTCCAGACTGGGCAATGGAGCGAGACCCTGTGTCAAAAAAAGAAAAGTAAAAAAAAAATTTCACATGTATAAAAAATTTAAATGTGACAAATGAAGTCATATAAGTTTAGAAGAAAATAAAAATGGAAGACTTTTTAAAAAAATAATGATTTGGGAATGGAGAAGGCCTTTTTGACCATAAAACAAAACCTATAAGTCATGTAAGAAATTCTTAAATAACTACCTAAGATGAAATTTCTACACAGAAAAAACTCATAAAGTCAGAAAATAACTGACAAACTAGGCAAAAATATTTGCAGTTTATTCATAGACAAAGAGTTACTTTTCTTGCTTTGTTGCCCTGGCTAGAGTGCCGTGGCGTCAGCCTAGCTCACAGCAACCTCAAACTCCTGGGCTCAAGCAATCCTTCTGCCTCCCGAGTAGCTGGGACTACAGGCATGTGCCACCATGCCTGGATAATTTTTTCTATATATTTTTAGTTGTCTAGCCAATTTCTTTCTATTTATAGTAGAGGCGGGGTCTTGCTCTTGCTCAAGCTGGTCTCGAACTCCTGAGCTCAAGGGATCCTCCTGCCTCAGCCTCCCAGAGTGCTAGGATTACAGGCGTGAGCCACCGTGCCCATCCAGAAGTTTGCTAATTCTTTTTTTTTTTTTCTCCTTTTTCGTTTATTCCGTTTATTTATGTAAACTATTAAGGAATTGTTTGGTAATAATATATCTTAATATATTTTTCAGTATTAGCTATTAACTTAAATTTGATGCAAGCATGTTGGGATGTTTATAAATGTGTCAAAAAATGTTTGGTCTGTAGTACAGTGTCAAAATATATTAAATTAGCATGAATTATATCACAGGATACTTTTATATTAAAGGAATGCATTTTCCTTAGAATGGTCAGAAGTTTGCTAATTCTTTAAATGGGTAAACGGGCATATTCTTTTACCATTGGGCCGTATGATCTCTTTAGAGGAAATTGGGCAATATCTTTCAAATTGAAATGCATATGCCCATTAACTTAATAAATCTATTTATAGGAATTTATACTACAGACATAATCACCTAAGAAGCCAAAGAACAAGGAAATTAATTGCAGTATTAACTATAAGCGCAAAATATTGGTTGATCAATAAGGGACTAGTTAGACATATGGTATATCAAATGGAATACTCAGCAGCTATTTTTTTAAGAGGCAGATATGTATTGATAGGGATCAAGGCCAAGATACATTGTTCAATAAAGAACAAGGTGCAATACAGTATATAATGCAACTATTTCTCTAGAACAATGTATAATATTTGCTTCTGGTGATGGGGATCGAGGGACAGAGATGTAGGAGACTTCTTTTTCACTAAACATCCTGTACAATTTGAATTTTTTTCATTACATGAATGTATCTCTTCTAAAAAGAAATATAAATTTAAATACAATTAATATTAATCAGCTTACTCCTCCACTTAAAGCCAGGCCAAGTCTTCCTTTGGAAGGCAGAGAAGAGAGTCTGTTGCTGTCCTGCATAAGCCTCTTTGCACCTTTCTTTTTAAATTTTTATTTAATTAATTTATTTTTTATTCTAATAGATTTAGGGGGTACAAGTTGAATTCCATTACATGAATATTATAGCATAGTGGTGAAGTCTGGGCTTCTGGTGTACCCATCATCTGAGTAGTGTACATTGTACCCTATTCAGGTACCCTCCTAGGTAATTTTTCATCCTTTATCCCCCTCCCACTCCCCCCTTGTGAGTCACCAATGTCCATTATACCACTCTGTTTGCCCTTGTATAGCTATAGTTTAGCTTCCACTTCTAAGTGAGAACATGCGGCATTTATTTTTTTGTTCCTGAGTTACTTCACTTAAGACGATAGCCTCCAGTACCATCCAAGTTGCTGCAAAAGGCATTATTTCATTCTTTCTTATGGCTGAGCAGTACTCCATGGTATATATTTAATACATAATCCACTCATCGGTTGATGGGCATTTAGGTTGATTCCATATCTTTGCGATTGTCAATTGTGCTGTGATAAACATACAGGTATAGGTATCTTTATTTTTATTTCTATTTTTTTTGAAACAGGGTCTCTCTCTGTTGCCTAGGTTAAAGTGCAGTGGCGTTATCATAGCTGACTGCAGCTTCGAACTCCTGGGCTCAAGCAATCCTCCTGCCTCGATCTTCCAAGTAGCCATAGCATGCCACCACCCCCAGCTAATTTTTTTTTATTTTTTGTAGAGACGGGGTCTTGCTATGTTGCTCAGGCTGGTCTCAAACTCCTGGCCTCTAGCGATCCTCCTGCCTCAGCTTCCCAAAGTGCTAGGATTACAGGTGGGAGCCACCATGCCCAGCCCAGGTATCTTTTTGATATAATGATTTATTTTCCTCTACGTAGATACTCAGTGGTAGGATTGTGGGATCAAATGGTAGATCTACTTTTAGTTCTTTGAGAAATCTCCATACTGATTTCCATAGAGGTTATGCTAATTTACATTCCCACCAACAGTGTATAAATGTTCCCTTTCACCACATCCATGACAACATCTATTGTTTTTTGACTTTTTAATAATGGCCATTCTAAATGGAATGATATTTCATTGTGGTTTTAATTTGCATTTCTATGATGATTAGTGATGTTGAGCATTTTTTCATATGTTTTTTGGCCGTTTGTATATCTTGTTTTGAAAAATGCCTGTTCATGTCATTTGCCCACTTTTTTTTTTTTTTGTGAGAGGGTATTGCTCTGTTGCCTGAGCTTTTGCAGTGTGGACATTTTAACAATATTGATTCTTCCAATCCATAAGCATGGGATGTTTTTCCATTTGTTTGTATTGTCTGTGATTTCTTTCATCAGTGATTTGTAGTTCTCCTTATAGAGACCTTTCACTTTCTTGGTTAAATTTATTCATAGGAAATTTTTTTTTTTGCACCTATTGTAAATAGGATTGTGTTCTTGATTTGGTTCTCAGCTTGATCATTGTGTACAGAAATGCTATTAATTTTTGTACATTGATTTTATAACCTGAGACTTTACTGAATTTATTTATCAAATCCAGGAGTGTTTTGGAGGAATCATTAGGGTTTTCTAGATAAAAGATCGTATCATCAGCAAACAGAGATAACTTGGCTTCCTCTTTTCCAATTTGTATGCCTTTTCTTTTGCCTGGTTGCTCTGGCTAGGACTTCCAGTGCTCTGTTGAATAGGAGTGGTAAAAGTGTGCATCCATGTCTCATTCCAGTTTTTGGGGGGAGTGCTTTCAACTTTTCCCCATTTACTATGATGTTGGCTGTGGGTTTGTCATATATAGCCTTTTATTATTTTGAGGTATGTTCCTTCTATGCCAAGTTTTTTGAGGGTTTTTATCATGAAGGGATGGTGGATTTTATTGAATGCTCTTTCTGCATTTATTGAGATGATCATATGGCTTTTGTTTTTCATTTTGTTTATGTGGTGACTAACATTTATTGACTTGTGTATGTTGAACCATCCTTGCATCTCTGGGATGAAAACCACCTGATCGTGGTGAATTGTCCTTTTGAGGTGCTGTTGGATTTGGTTTGCTAGTATTTTGTTCAGGATTTTTACATCTATGTTCTTTAGAGATATTGGTCGATAGGTTTCTTTTTTTGTTACATCCTTTTCTGGCTTTTGTATGAGGGTGATCCTGGCTTTGTAGAATGAGTTGGGGAGGATTTGCTCCTTCTTGGTCTACTGACCAGTTTCAGTAGGATTGGCACCAGTTCCTCTTACATCTGGTAAGATTTGGCTGTGAATCCATTTGTTTCTGAGCTTTTTTTCTTGTGAGATTTTTTATTACTGATTCAATCTCATGACTTGGTATTGATCTATTAAGGAGTTCTATTTATTACTGGTTCAATCTTGGGAGGTTGTATGTTTTTAGGAATTCATTTATTTCTTTTAGGTTTTCTAGTTTGCGAGCATATAGTTAATAGCATAATAGTTTCTGATGATCTTTTGTATTTCTTGTGGTATCAGTTGTAATATCCCTTTTTTCACTTCTGATTGTGTTTATTTGGATCTTTATTTGGATCTCAGTCTAGCTAATAGTTTATCAATTTGTTTACATTTTCAAAGAACCAACTTCTAGTTTTGTTGATCCTTTATATTGTTTTTTTGGTCTCTATTTCGTTTAGTTCTGCTCTGATCTTTGTTATTTCTTTTCTTCTGCTAACTTAGGATTTAGTTTGTTCTTGATGTAGGCCTTTAATGCTATAAATTTCCCTCAGCACTGTTTTTGCCATATGCCACAGGTTTTGGTATGTTATGTTTTCATTTTCATTCATTTCAAGAAAAATTTTAATTTCTGTCTTTATGTCTTCATTGACACAGTGATCCATTCAGAAGTGTGCTGTTTAATTTCCATGTATTTGTGTAGTTTTTGAAGTTCCTCTTTGTATTATTGGCTTCTAACTTTATTCTACTGTGGTCTGAGAAGATACTTGATATGATTTCAATTTTTAAAAATTTGTTAAGACTCATTTTGTGGCCTCTCTTAAAGAATGTTCCACGTGCTGATGAAAAGAATGTATATTCTGTAGTTGTTGGGTGGAATGTTCTGTAAATGTCTGTTAAGTCCATTTAGTCTAAAGGCCAATTTAAGTCCAATGTTTCTTTGCTGATTTTCTGTCTCCATCTGTCTAGTGCTCTGAGTGGGGTATTGAAGTTCCCTGCTTTTATTGTGTTGCTGCCTATCTCTTTGTTTAGGTCTCACAATATTTGTTTTGTGAATCTGGGTGCTCCAGTGTTGGGTGCCAATATTTTTAGGATCAGTATATCCTCTTCCTGAATTGATCCCTTTATCATCATATAATGATCTTCTTTGTCGTTTTTTACTGTTTCTGATTTAAAGTTTGTTTTATCTGATGTAAGTATAGCTACTCCTCCTTGCTTGTGGTTTCTGTTTGCATGGAATATCTTTTTCCACCCCTTTACTTTCAGTTATCTGTATCTTTTATGTGTCTTTATGCATAAGGTCAGTTTCTTGTAAGCAGGATATAGTTGGATCATGTTTTTTTAAATTCATTCTGCCAATCTGTATCTTTTAAGTGGAGCATTTAATCCTGCGGTTCCCAACCCCTGTGGCCTGTTAGGAACTGGGCCGCACAGCAGGAGACGAGCAGTGGGGTAGCAAGCAAATCTTCATCTGTATTTGCAGCCATTCCCCATTGCTTGCATCACCACATAAGCTCCGCCTCCTGTCAGTTCAGTGGCAGCATTAGATTCTCATAGGAGTACGAACCCTACCTACTGTGCATGTGAGGGATCTAGGTTTCACGCTCCTTATGAGAATCTAATGCCTGATGATCTAAGGTGGAGCTGAGGTGGTGATGCTAGTGCTGGGGAGTGGCTGCAAATACAGATTATCATTAACAGAGAGGTTTGACTGCACAATAAATGTAATACACTTGAATCCCCCCCACCCCTCTGGTCCATGGAAAAATTGTCTTCCATGAAACTGGTCCCTGGTGCTAAAAAGGTTGGGGACCACTGATTTAATCCATATACATTCAGGGTTAATATCAATGTGTGAAGCTTTGTTCTTGTCATATTTTTAGTTGATTTCTAGTTGTTTTATTAATTCTTTTTCTTTCTTTCTCCTGTCTTTTTGTCTTTGTGGTTTGCTGAACTTCTGTCATGTTGCCATTTAATCCCTTTCTCTTCCTCCTTTATGTGATTATTTTATTAGACCTTTGAGTTTTCCATTTTCAATCGTTTTCATGATGACAAATATTGACCTTTTGTTTCCATGTTTAAGACATCTTTGGGCATTTCCTATATGGCTCATCTAGTGGTGACAAATTCTCTCAACATTTGCTTTTCTGAGACTCTTTTCACCCTTCTTTTCTGCCTACAGTTTCCTATTTAGTTCTTGAGATCTCTGCTGCTCCAGGAGTAACTTTCACCATAGAGGCCTGGAGATATTTCTCCCTATCCCAAGCCAGTTGCAGAATTTACTTTGTCTTAGTTTATGTATCTATTATAAATGAACACATCTATCAGTCAGATTTTTTTTTCCCACAGAACCCCAGGACTATTGGCTGTTTGCCAGAGGAGCACTTGGCTAACTGAGAGTTTCTTGGTTACAGACACAGAGGAGCTTCTGTGCTGTTTAATTTCCTTCCTTTTCCTTTCCAGCCTTTTATCAAATGCTTATTTGGCTTAATAAAAATATACTAATTTTAATAATTTATGTGGAATGTTTTTCTGATGAATCATTGCCTAAGATAATTACTTAGCATAATCACAGTTCCATGTACATTGCTCAATATGTCACAATAATATGAATCTAAATTTTATCCAGTTATGACAAAAAGATTATTTCTGTATGCTTAATTGTCACAGCTGATTGCTCAACTGACAATGTTCATCTATTTGAAGCTTAAAAATGTAGAATAGTTATCAGATTTCTTTTGTTCATTTTATGTTTTGGCAGAGTAGTGGGATGGGGTGGGGGTAAAAAGGGAAATGCTGTCTCCTCTGTTGAGAACTCCCTTAGTTCACAAGGCAGCTTCACACATGTGCTGCATGTGCTGGGAAGGAGGAGGCTTTTGGGGGTGGGGGGACAACAATTGCATTCCTAAGATGTACAAAGGACAGCGGTGGAGACTTAGCAAAGAATAATCATGAAGTCTTTTCCTCTTGCTTCTGTTACAGGGAAGAGGGATTTCATGGAGAGAAATCAGAAGCAGCTACAGAGAAACAGAAATTAGGGTATCCTCCCATTGTTCCATTTTACTGCATGAAAGAGGATGTCCTTGCTTATGTGTTTGACATCGTCTGGAGCAAGGTTGTGGGCTGTATGGAGCAGTTGACACGCAGTCATTGGGAGGGTTTTGCCTCTGGTAAGGATCTTTTTGAAGACAATGTAAAAAGTAATTGTTTATGATTTCCAAACCCTCAGTATGTTAGATTATATGTTTCATTAGTGTAAAAGGTGGATATGAGACATAGGAAAAACCCAAGTGTTTTTTTTCCTACTCACACACCACAACACGTATGACACCAATGATGTATAGGGTTTTATCCCCACACAACAAACAATTCTGACACCAGATTCTCTAGCAGACACCAGCTGAGTGTTCTCTAATTCAATTCAATTCCAACACTATCTGCCCGGAGATAGCATCGGGTCCCACAGGTTGAAGGCTCAGTCCCACAGACTGCCTCCACTCCCTGACTTCAAATGCCAGTTGCAAGCCCCAGCTTATGACCGGTGCTGCTTCTCATCTTCTTCTTCTTTCTTCTTCCTTTTTGTTTTTTGGTGACCTGTGTTTTTGACCAACTAGCTATAAATCAGGGCTCTCTGAACCCAGTCCTTTTTGGTTTTTATGGAGGCTTCATTTTGTAGCCATGATTGATTAAATCATTGGCCACTGCTGATCAACTCAACCTTCAGCTCCTCTCCTCTCTCCAGAGGTCAAGGGTCAAGGGGTAGGGATGAAAAAGTTCCAACCTTCTAACTACGTGGTTGGTTCCCCTGGCAATTAGCCCCCTCACCCCATCCTGAGACTATCCAGGAGCCCTCAACCCCAGTTATTTCATTAGTACACAAAAAGATACTTATCACTTTGGATATTCGAAGGGTTTTAAGAGCTATGTGCCAGGAGCCTGGGGCAGAGACCAAATATATATTTATTATTATATCATAATATTGGTAGGTCTGATTCACGTTTGTATTTCCCACAGAAACTAACAGGTATTTAGTAAATATTTGAAAATGAGTGGATGAAGAATAAGGTCTATTCTATGATGATTAGTCAGAGCTTGTGCTTTCTTTGAATATAATGATTTATGAGGAAAAACATGTGCAAGTGGCATATACATTTTTAAAACTGCTTTATTAAAGACTGAGATACGATAAACGACACATTTAAAGTGTACAATTTGACAAGCTCTGACTTATGCATACACTCAAGAAGCCATTACGATAGTCAATACAGTGAACATATCCATCACCTACAAAAGTTGGCCCTTTGTAATTCCTCACTCCTGCCTTTGCCTGGGCCCCAATCCCCAAAGTGATCAAGAAGAGTGATCTGCTTTCTGTCATAGCGTAGTTGGCATTTTGTACAGTTTCATGTGAACGTAATCATACAATAGGTACTCTTTCTGTCTGGCTGCTTTCACTCAACATAATGATTTTGAGATCCATCTGTGTCATTGTGTGTATCAATAATTTATTCCTTTTTATTGCTGAGAAGTATTTCATTATATCATAATTTGTTTATCTGTTTATCTGTGGATAGGTATTTGGATTGTTTTCAGCTTTGGGATATCATATGAAAAGCTATTATGTACACTAGTGTATAGGAATTTGGGGGCATATATTTTTTTCTCTTGGGAAATTCCTAGTGGTGGAATGGCTGGGTTATATGGTTAGATATATATTTAACTATGCTGCTCAACAAATTATCACAAACAGTGGCTTCAAACAATACACATTTAATACCTCAGACATTTGTGAGTCAGAAGTCAGGAACAGCGTAGCTAGTCTTCTGCCTAGGGTTTCACAAGGCTACCATAAAGGAGTTGGCCAGGGCTGGGTTCTCATGTGGAAGCTCAACTAGGGAAGGATACACTTCTCCTTTTGTGTATGCTTGGAAGCATACAGTTCTTGGTAGCTGTAGTATTCACGGCAGCTTTATTGTTCAAAGCCAGCAAGAAAGACTATGAGCTAGTTAACTAGCAAGACAGAAGCTTATATAACAACATGATCATGGGGTGACATCCCATCACCTTTACTGTTATCTCTTGGTCTAAAGCAAGTCACAGTCCTGTCCACACTCAAAGGGAGGGCGTTACACAAAGACATGAACACAAAGAGGTGGGAATCATGCAGGGACCATCTTAGAGTCTGTCCACTACACACGTTCTCCCGCTTGCAAAATACATTCCCCTCCCTCCTAATGTTTCCTAGAGTCTCATCCCATTACAGCATCAGCTCAGAAGTCCAAAACCTTATCATCTAAATTGGGTCCTGGTGTGGATTATGTTCCTAGATGTAATCCATTTAGTACAGCTCATGGGGCACAATTTTTCTCCATCTATAGACTTGTGAAACTGAAGAGACAAGTTGTCTGACCCCAACACACCCAACATACAATAGTGGGACAGACGAAGGATAAGTTATAGACATTACAGTTAAAAGGGAGGAGGATGGAAGGTTAAAAAAGAGTTCACAGCAATTCTGAAATCCAGCTAGGTAAATATTGGGAGTTCCTTGATTAAATTTCAAGACCTGGGAATAATCCTCTCCAGCTCACTGCTCTATCCTCTGGGCTCCTGGTTTCATCCTCTGAATCATGCTTCCTTTTTTCAGTAAAGCATGTGTTTGCAGCTAATTAGTTTTATCCGGCTGTGTCTTGCCTGTAGAATTCTGGGGGTCTGACAACCTTTCTTCATTTTGTACTCACTCTGTCCTCTTAGTCTAAGTTGGCAGTGTTTCTGCTGAAATAATTTTCTTAAACACTTTGTGGCTATCCTGTGAATATCAGTGGGATTCACCACATAGACAAAAGCCACATCTATAGATTTTTTCACCTAATCTCTTCTCTGTCTTGAGCTCCTACTTGGCTGGCTGAGGCACAGTGCTCTTAAGCTTTCTAAAGGCCCTGCCTGTGGTTTGATTAAGAGCATCTTTGAGATATAACCTTAATCTCTTGAAAGGGCTCTTTGTGTGAGTGAATAACCTTTTGATCTTTCTGCAGTATGCGTAAAAAGTTGTATAGTTACACTTTTTTTCTCTAGATCACTCTGTCTAATATTTGCATCTTTTGCCCTGTAGAGATACCGAGAATTTTCAAAATGATCAAGTCTTGGTTTCTTTTTGTTTTATAGTTTTCCCCCCATATATCTCTCTCATCCTGCATTTTATTATAAGCAGCAAGAAAAAATTAGGCTTCATTTTCAACACATGAATTGGAAGATCATCACTTACAAGTTATACTTTCTTTTTTTTTTTTTTTTTTTTAAAACAAAGGCTAAATGTGTTCACCGGGCTAGAGTGCCGTGGCATCATCCTAGCTCACAGCAACCTCAAACTCCTGGGCTCAAGCAATCCTTCTGTCTCAGCCTCCTGAGTAGCTGGGACTACAGGCATGCGCCACCATGCCCGGCTAATTTTTTCTCTGTATATTTTTAGTTGTCCGATTAATTTCTTTCTATTTTTAGTAGAGATGGGATCTCGCTCTTGCTCAGGCTGGTTTGGAACTCCTGAGCTCAAACAATCCGCCCGCCTCAGCCTCCCAGAGTGCTAGGAATACAGGCGCGAGCCACCATGCCCGGCCAAGTTATACTTTCTATATAACCACAGGAGACCATTTCACTAAGCTTTCTGCCACTAAGTAACAAGCATCTCCCTTCCTCCAGTTGCCAATAACATGTTCTTCATTTTCTTCTGAGCCCTCCCCTGCAGCATCCTTTAAGTCTAGATTTCTACTATCAGTCTGTTCAAGGTAATTTATGCCTTCTCTATCATGCTTCTCAAAATTCTTCCAGCCTCTGTCAATGAACAACTGAAAATAAAATTAAGAAAACAAGGCCAGGTGTTGTGGCTCACACCTGTAATCCCAGCACTTTGGGAGGCCAAGATGGGAGAATCGTTTGAGGCCAGGAGTCTGAGACCAGCCTAGGCAACATAGTGAGACCCCATCTCTACAAAAAATAAATAGCCAGGAGTGGTATTGCGTGCCTGTAGTCCCAGCTACTCAGGAGGCTAAGGCAGGAGGATCCCTTGAGCCCAGGAATTTGAGGCTGTGGTGAGCTATGATCATGCTACTATACTCCAGTCTGAGCAACATAATGAGACTCTGTCTCAAAAAAACAAAGCAAAATAAACCCCCCAAAAAGAGAAATTAAGAAAATAATTAATTTACAGTAGCATTAAGAAGAATAAAATGCTTAGGAATAAATTTAACCAAGGAAGTACAAGACTTGTATGCTGGAAAAACTACAAAATATTGTAGAAAGAAATTAGGGAAGACCTAAAGAAATGGAAAGACCCATGTTCATGGACTGGAAGACTTAATATTGTTAAGATGGTAATACTCCCAAAATAGATCTACAGGTTCAGTGCAAACCCTATCAAAATTCCACCTGCCTTTTTTTTTTTTTTTTTTTTTTTTTGGCAAAAATGGGCAACTTGATCCTGAAATTCATACGGAAATGTAAGGGACCCTGGATAACCCAAATAATATTTAAAAAGAACAAAGTTAGAGGACTCATATTTCCTGATTTCAAAACTTACTACAAAGCTAACTGTAGTCAAAACAATGTGGAACTGGCATAAAGACAGACAAATAGATCAATGAAATAGAATTAAAAGTCCCGGAATAAGCCCACACATCTATGGCCAATTGATTTTCAACAAGGGTCCCAAGATGATTCAATGGGGAAAGAATAGTTCCTTCAACAAATGGTGCTGGAACAACTGGATATCTACATGGAAAAGAATGAAGTCTGACCCTCACCTCACACCATACACAAAAATCAACTCAAATTGGATCAAAGACCTAAATTTAAGTGCTAAAATTATAAAACTCCTAGAAGAAAACATAGGAGTAACTCTTCATGACCTTGGATTCGATAATGGATTCTTGGATATGACACCAAGAATACAAGCAACAAAAGAAAAAAACAGATAAATTGGACTTCATCAAAATTAAAAATTTTTATGCTATAAAGGACATTATCAAAGAAATGAAAGACAACTTACCAAATGGGAGAAAATACTTACAAATCATATAACATAAAAAGAATCCAAATGCTGGGTGTGGTGGCTTGCACCTGTAATCCTACCACTTTGAGAGGCCAAGGCAGGAGTATCGCTTGAGGCCGGGAGTTCAAGACTAGCCTGAACAAGAGTAAGACCCCATCTCTACAAAAAATAGAAAAAAAATTTAGCTGGGCGTGGTGGCACCTGTAGTCCTACCTACTTGGGAGGCTGAGGCAGGGGGATCACTTGAGCCCAGGAGTTTGAGGTTGCAGTTAGCTATGATGATGTCACTGCACTCCAGCCAGTGTGACAGAGCGAGACCCTGTCTCAAAAAAAAAAAAAAAAAAAAAAGTCTAGTATCCGTAGTAGAGAACTACAACTCAATAATAAATACAAACAACCCAATTAAAAAATGGGCAATAAGCCAGGTGTGGTGTCCTGTGCCTGTGGTCCCAGCTACTCAGGAGGCTGAGTCAGGAGGATTGCTTGAGACCAGGAGTTCAAGACCATTCGGGGCAACATAGTGAGACCCAGTCTCTGGGGGTGGGGTAAATAAAAGGGTGAATGACTTGATGGATATTTCTCCAAAGAAGATACACAAATGGCCAATAAGCACATGAAAAGATACTATACATCATCACTCATTAGAGAAATGCAAATCAAAACCACATGGCTATTTGTATATATTTTTTAAATTAAATTTTATTTTTCAAAGGGAAAATAACAAGTAAGGATGTGGAGAAATTGGAACCCTCATACATTGCTTGTGGGAATGAAAAATCGTGCAGCCATTGTGGAACCGGTTTGGCAGTTCCTCAAAATGTGGTGGTTTTTTAAAAAATTTATTTTAGTTTAAAATTTTTTTCTTCCCCATTTAGTTAGTAGATGGACAGTTCCTCAAAATGTTAAACATAAAATTACCATATGACCCAGAAAATTCCACTTGGTTATAGGTGTACAACCAAGAGAACTGAAAACATGTCCAAAGAAAACATGCACTTGAATATTCATAGCAACATTATTTATAATAGCCAAAAAGTGGAAATAACCCAAATGGCCATCAGCTGATGAATGGATAAACAAAATTTGGTGTAGCCATGTGTTATGGGCTGAATTGTCTCCCTGCCAAAATTGATACATTGAAGCCATAACCATTTATGTGACAGTGTTTGGAGACAGAGCAGGAAGGTAATTAAGGTTAAGTGAAGTCATAAGAGTGGGACCCTAACCCAATAGAGCTGGTGTCCTTATAAGAGAAACAGACATCAGAGATCTCTTCCTTTCCACACATGCACAGAGAAGAAGCCATGCAAGAACATAAGAAGGTGGCCACCTACAAGCCAAACCAACCCTGACGGCACCTTGATCTTGGCCTTCTAACCTCTGTAACTGTGAGAAAATAAATGTCTGTTGTATAAGCCACCCAGTCGGTGCTATTTTGTTATAGTAGCCCTAGCAGACTAATATACCACAGTGGAGTATTATTCAGCCATAAAAAGGAATTAAGTACTGATACATGTTACAACATGGATGAACCTTGAAAATAATGCTACATGAAAGAAGCCAGACACAAAGGGCCACATAATTATATGATTCCATTCATATGAAATATCCAGAATAGGCAGAGCCAGAGACAGAAAGTAGTTTAATGGTTGCCAGGGGATGGAGGAAGAGGGAAATCGGGAAGTAGAGCATTTCTTTTTGGAGTGATGGAAATTTTCTGAAATTACATAGTGGTGATGACTGCACAACATTGTGAATATACCAAAAACCACTGAATTGTACACTTTAAAAGGGTTAAAATGGTGAATTTTATGTTACATGAATCTTATTAAAAAGTTTTTGAAATTCTTTCAGCCTAAAGAATGTCCTTTAACAGGCCGGGCGCGGTGGCTCACACCTGTAATCCTAGCTCTCTGGGAGGCTGAGGCGGGCGGATTGTTTTAGCTCAGGAGTTCGAAACCAGCCTGAGCAAGAGCGAGACCCCGTCTCTACTAAAAATAGAAAGAAATTAATTGGACAACTAAAAATATATAGAGAAAT
>NW_012154174.1:1707782-1720331 GCF_000956105.1 Propithecus coquereli
TCAAAAAAAAAAAAAAAAAAAAGAATGTCCTTTAACATTTCTTGTATTATATATGGGTCTGCTAGTGGTGAATTATTTTGTAGATATGAGAATTCCTTTATTTTGCTTTCATTTTTGCAAGATAATTTTATGAATTCTATGTTGACAGTTTGTCTCCTAGTACTTTAAAGATGTCCATTTTCTTCTTGCTTGCTTTGTTCCTGAAAAGAAATCTGATGTCATCCTTATCTTTGTTCCTCTGTGTGTGTGTGTGTGTGTGTGTGTGTGTATGTATTTCTCTCTGGCTGCTGTTAAGATTTTCTCTTTATCACTGGTTTTGAGCAATTTGGTTATGATGTACCTTAATGTAGTTTTCTTCATGTTTCTTCTCCCTGGAGTTTGTTGAACTTCATGGATCTGTGGGTTTATTGTTTTCATTGGTTGGAAAGTTTCCAGCCATTATTTCTTTGGATACATTTTCTGTCTCCCATCATCTGTTGAGACTCCAGTTATCCCCATAAATTAGTACATTTAGTCACGAATTCCTCAGATAACTGATGCTTTAAAATTTTTTTCAATATTCTCTTTTCTCTGTATTTCATTCTGGATAATTTCTATTGTGCCTTCAAGTTCATTAATCTTCTGCGATATTAAATCTACTGTTAAGCTCATCCAGTGTAATTTTCATCTTAGACACTGTCATTTTCATTTTAAAATATGATTTTGGTGACTTTTATCTTCCAGGTATCTATTTAATTTTTTGAAAATGTGAAATAACTTGAACATCTGTGTTAATTCTAGGTTGGTTTCAATTATTGAAATTTTCCTCATGGGTTGCAATTTCCTGCCTGGTAATCTTTGATTAGGTTTCAGACATAGTGAGTTTTACTTTAAGGGGGGCTGAATTTCTTTTTTTCATTTTCTTTTTATTCTTGTATATCTTCTTGAGCTTTGTTCTGAAATGCAGTTAAGTTACTTGGAAACAGTTTGATCCTTTCTGGTGGTACTTTTTATGATTTGTTAGACAGGTCAGGAATAATGCTCAGCCTACAGCTAATTATTTCTCACCTACTGAGGAAAGATCTTACTCTGCCCAATGCCCCATGCACTGAGTTTTTCTGGTCTGGCTGGTGGGAACAGGCACTATTCCTGGTCCCATGAGAACAGCAGGCACTTTTTCCTCTAATTCTTTCAGTTGGTTCTTTTTCCTAGCCTTAGGTATTTTCTTCTCACACATACACTAATCAGTACTCTTTGAATACTCAAGGAACACCTCGCCCTCTGCAGATATCCTGGGTTCTCTTCCTGTGCATTTTTCTCCTGTCTGGTACTCTGTTCTAGGAATCCTAGCTGCCTTGGTCTCTCTGGACTCTCAATTCAGGAGTCCACCAGGCTCTGCCTCAGTTCCCCTCCTTGTGCCATATCTTGGAAACTCTTTCAAGGCAATTGCAGGGCTAGTCTCATTTGTTTACAATCTCAGAATTCAGTATCTTTCATTATATGATGTACAGTGTCTTGAAAGCCATTGTTTCATGGTTTTCCTGGTGGTTGTAAGCAAGAGGGTAAATACAGTCCTTGTTACTCCGTCTTGGTTGGGAGCAGAAGTCCAGCAAATACATTTTTAAAACTTTTTATTGAAGTATAATACACAAATAGAAAATTACAGAGTAAGTTTACATCAAGTAAGCTTGAGGAATTTTAAAAAACTGAATATATTTATATGACTAGCCCCTAGATCAAAAACAGAACATCACCAGCACTCCAGAAGCCCTTCAAGTGCTTTCTCTCAGCCAGTTACTTAATCTCTACCCCTCTAAGAGTAACACCATCCTGATTTCTGACATCACAGATTTTGCCTATTCTAAAACTGTGTAATTATGTTCACAATGTCACGTTCATTAAAAAAAACCTTTGTAACAATATATTCATATAGTATATACCCTTGTGCACCTGGCTTCTTTTACTCAACATTATGTTATATTCAGTTATGTTTTGCTTGTAACAATAGTTTATTCTTGTTGCTGTATAGTATTCCATTTTATGAATATATCACACCCTACTGTTGATGGACATTTGGGTAGTTTCTAAAATATAATGCTGTTATGAACATTGTTGGGTATGTCTTTGGTGAACACATGTACTGGATACATAAGATTGGAATTGCTAGGTCATAGGATATGCTATCCTGACTTCAGTGGAGACTGCCAAAAAGTTTTCTAAAGAGGTTGTACCTACTTACACTATTTCCAGTACTGTGAGGGAGTTCCAGTTGCTCCATGTTTGACGCACTTGATACTGTCTTTGTGGGTTTGTTTTATTTTTAAGCCACTCTATTGTATGTGTATTAAGTTCTCTTTTAAAGCTTATATTAGAGAATAGGACTAACACTCTCTTTAAAATGAATTGGTTTATATTACGTGAGATTAAGTTTTTGGAGAAAGAGGACACATGATAATTAAAGTCCAGAGTCATATCCAAACTCCTATCATAATAAACCCTGGTAATAAATAAAGGAACTCCTTCAGGGTTCAGTATTAACCACTGAGATATCAGAGAAAACTTTATTTCACCTTTCACAATTTACCAGTGTTGGGCTGTGAATTAATATCCTTTTATTTTTCTGTGCATTCATAAATTTAGGTAATTTCATTGTATTATAACTATAATTTTCAGTCTTAAAGTCTAAAAAAGACACTGATCACAAAATGGAGCTGGAAGATCTCTTAACTGGTTCAGTGGATTGACTGAAATATCCTAAAACAGGAGTCAGCAAACCTTGTCTATACAGAGCCAGCTAGTAAATATTTTAGCCTTTGACAGCCACCCAGTCTCTATTTGAACTACTCAACTCTCCCTTCTAGCCTGAAAGCAGCTGTAAACGATATGTAAATGGATGCACGTTGCCATGTACACTACTATATACTCAGTATATAGGTTTACCAAAAGACATATGTAAGAATGTTCTTAATATCACCATATGCTGGAAAACACAAACTGGAAACTACTCAAATGTCCATCAACAGTAGCATGTGAAATTTTCATATAGTGGAATATTATACAATAATAAGAATATCCAGACTATTATTACAACTTTGTTTATAAAAACAGGCAGTAGTAACAGGTATGGGGTTTTTCTTTGGGGGTGAGGAAAAAGTTCTGGAATTAGATAGTGGTAATGGCTGCACACATCATGAATGTAATTAATGCCACTGAATTGTATACAATCATGTGCAGCATAACGACGTTTCAGTCAATGTTGGACCACATACACATGGAGGTGGTCTCATGAGATTATAATGGAGCTCAAAAATTCCTATCACCTAGTGATGTTATAGCTGTCATAAAATTATAGCACAACTCATTACTGTTCATGGTGATGCTGGTGTAAACAAACCTATTGCGCTGCCAGTCATATAAAAGTACAGCACATATAATTATGTAGAGTATATAATACTTGATAATAATAAATGACTATGTTACTGGAATATGTATTTACTATACTATACTTTTTATTATTATTGTAGAGCATACTTCTTCTACTTATTAAAAAAGAAAAGGTAACTGTAAAACAGGCTCAGGCAGGTCCTTTAGGAAGTATTCCAGAAGGAGGCATTGCTATTACAGGAGATGACAGCTCCATGTGTGTTATTGCCCATGAAGACCTTCCAGTGGGACAGAATGTGGAGTTGGAAGACAGTGACATTAACTCCCTGTAGGCCTAGGCTAATGTGTGTGTTTGTATCTTAGTTTTTAACAAAAAAGTTTTAAAGTTAAAAAAAATTAAAAAATAGGAAAATGCTTATAAAATAAGGATATAAAAAATATTTTTGTACAGTTGTATAAGGAGTGTTTTAAGCTAAGGGTTATTACAAAAGTAAAAAAGACAAAAATTACAAAGGTTAGAAAGTAAAAAAGTAATAGTAAGCTAATTTGTTGATGAAAAATTTTTTTTTTATACTTTAGTATAGTATAAGTATACAGTGCTTAACGTCTACAGTAGTGTACAGTAACGTCCTAGGCCTTCACATTCACTCACTACTCAGTGACTCACCCAGAACAACATCCAGTCCTGAAGCTCCATTCATGGTAAGTGCCCTATACAGGTGCACTATTTTTATCTTTTATATCTTTTTTTGGTTTTTCTTTTAGTGAGACCAGGTCTTGCTCTGATGCCCAGGCTGGAGTGCAGTGATGCGATCACGGCTCACTGTAACCTCCAGCTCCCAGACTCAAGCAATCCTCCTGTCTCAGCCTCAAACTCCTGCCTCAAGTGATCCTCCTTCCTCAGCCTCTCAAAGTACTGGGATTACAGTCATGAACCACCACTGCACCCAGCCTATACCATATTTTTACTGTACCTTTCTATGTTTAGATACACATTTACCATTGTGTTACAGTTGCCTGCAGTATTCAGTACAGTAACATGCTGTACAGGTTTGTAGCTTAGGAGCAATAAGCTAAACCATATAGCCTAGGAGTATAGTAAGCTATATACCATTTACGCTTGTGTAAGTAGACTTAATGATGTTTGCACAATGATGAAATCACCTAACAGTGCATTTCTCAGGAAGCATCCCTCTCGTTAAGTGACATATGACTGTACTTTAAAGTGGTAAAATGGTTAAGTCTTATGTGTATTTTACCACAACAAGTAAAAAACAGGTAGCAGGCCAGATGGGCCCATGGGCCAGTTTGCTAATCCCTGCTCTAAAATGCTATCCCTTTGAGTAGTGTATCATAATGGTTAAAAGCCAGACAACCTGGGTTTGACCACTAGCTCTGACACCACCTCTCTGTGCCTCAGTTTCTTTATAAAATGATAAAAACACTAACATCTATTCCATAGAGTTAAGAAATAAACATGTTACATGAAAGTATATAGATAGTGCAGTTCCTGGACTATGTAAGAGCTCAATAAATGTTAGCTATTATCATTACTTTTTAGTTAAACTATAATACTTGGAAGTACGGAAAGAGAACTTTTGCATTTTTAGCTTTGGCATGGACCAGTTAGTTAGTTGTTTGTTGCTGGAGCAAACTGACAGGTACTGGTACAAACCTATCTCTACTACTAGAGCAACTTTTTCTACCTCTGTGTGAGGAAGAAAGCCAAACTGCATGCTAGTGTGCAATACATGCAATCGGGCTACATGGTAACTTGTGACATTTTAAGGTTGTGAACTGTAGCCCCAAAGTATATAAAACTCTGAGTAAATGTACTCATTTATTAATCACTTGTTGTTTTTATAATCTTTTTTTGTTTTAGGACAGGGTCTCACTCTGTCACCCAGGCTAGAGTGCAGTGGCACAGTCACAGCTTACTATAACCTCAAACTCCTGAGCTCAAGCAATCCTCCCACCTCAGACTCCCTAGTAGCTGGGACTAAAGGCACATGCCACCATGCCTGGCTAATTTTTTTTATGAGACATGGTCTTGCTATGTTGCCCGGGCTGGTCTCCAACCAATTTTACCAAATTGTTCAACGTGATTGTACTAGTTTATATGCCCACTAACAGTACACAAGTCCCTGTGCTTATAGTTTCAATACTCACTGTTCTTCACTATTTAATTTTTTTGTCATTGTGTCAAAGGGTGTTTTCTTGTGGTTTTATCTTCTCCATTTTCTTAATTTCTGTATGTAAGGTATAAATTTATTAAGGTACAATTTACATACAGTAAAATTTATCTTTTTAAAAATGTTCAGTTCATATTTTCCATCTTCTTGTTTCTCTGAATTCAGGATAATTTCTTCAGATTTTTTCCTCTAATTTCAGCTTTTAACCTACTGTTGAGTTTTTAATTTTAGGTAATTTTAGTTCTCTTTTGTAGTTTTATTTTGTTCTTTTTCAAATCTGCTTGGTCATTTTTTATGTCTTGCTCTTATATTTTCAGTCGCTTCTTTTGTTTCACATTCTGCATCTGTTAATTCCAATTTCTGAAGTATCTGCTGATCTGATTATTTCGTTTCTGCTTGCACTTTTTCAAGGTGCCTTGTTTATTCGTGGATTGTGTGATTGTTAATAGTGGCTTCTAATCTCATAACTTTACCTGTGGGAATTGAGTTCTGGATTAATGATCTGATGGTTCCCCTGGAGATACAACATCCAACAGAATACTCACTAGCATGGATAGCCATTTATGTTAAAATTAAAATTAAGTAAAATTAAAAATTCAGTTCCTCAGTAACTAGCCACATTTTAAGTGTGCTCTAGAGCTACATGTGGCTAGCAGCTACCACATTTGACAGCACAGATGTAAAACATTTCCATTAACTCCACAGGTTCTGTCAGACAGCTTTCCTCTAGAAATCTTTCCTTTTCTTTCTGCCAGGTACCTTCAGGCATCACCAATCTGGGAAACTACTTTCAACTACTCTTGGTTTGAGGGGTGTATTGAACCATGCAGATGGTATGAAATTGGGCTGTAAATATGAGCGAAGCCTTGAGATTATGAATTCTTAAGGGAGATTTTTTTTCACAGTACTGTTGCTGTGCATTAGAAGATATCCATGGATAACAGACTCTATTCCTTTGCCCAGATGATGAGAGTAATGTTGTAATCACCAGGCCAGATTCAGAGAGTCCCTGTGTGCTGACTGAACCACACCCTTTGGTGTTGCCAAGAGTGCCACAGTCTAAGGTGCTGTCCATCACCTCAAATCCGGTAAGCCCCAGAAGGGATCAATTGGAGGCCCTAGGGCTGTTCTTGCCAGAGGTAATTTGCTCAGAGTTGTTTGCCTTAATTGTATTATGTTTGATGTAATATTTTTCAGTAGTTATGTGTTTATTGTAATCCAGCGACTCTTTGCATTGATTCATTTAAGTTTAAAAAATTAATAGCAGGCTGGGCACAGTGGCTCACGCCTGTAATCCTAGCTCTCTGGGAGGCCGAGGCGGGCAGATTGTTTGAGCTCAGGAGTTCGAGACCAGCCTGAGCAAGAGCGAGACCCCGTCTCTACTAAAAATAGAAAGAAATTAATTGGACAACTAAAAATATATAGAAAAAATTAGCCAGGCATGGTGGTGCATGCCTATAGTCCCAGCTACTTGGGAGGCTGAGGCAGGAGGATCGCTTGAGCCCAGGAATTTGAGGTTGCTGTGAGCAAGGATGACGCCACAGCACTCTAGCCTGGGCAACACAGTGAGACTCTGTCTCAAAAAAAAAAAAAAAAAATTAATAGCAAATTAGGGTTGACAAATAATTCTCAATCAACTCTTTTGAAGAGGCATCCATAAATTGTGTAATCTAGAATCAACTATGTGGTCAGTCTAAGTCTGTTTTGGGAGGAATGGAGGGTACCTTTATGATGAAAATTGGGACTAATCTCAGATTTTCTGTGGCCTTAACATTATCCTTTGAACTCCTTCTTTTTAACTTCTTATTTTTTTCTCTTAATTTGGCCTACCCTGGTTTTTTGTTGTTTTTGTTTTTTAAACAGGATCTTGCTCTGTTACCTGGGCTAGAGTACAGCAGCATCATTATATCTCACAGCAACCTCAAACTCCTGGGCTTAAGCAATCCTCCTTCCTCAGCCTCCCGAGTAGCTGGGACTACAGGCTCGAATCACGCTGCCCAGCTAATTTTTCTATTTTTAGTAGATAGGGTCTCACTCTGTTGCCCAGACTGGTCTCAAACTCCTGGCCTCAAGCGATCTTCACACCTTGGTTTCCCAAAGTGCCGGATTGCAGGCATGAGCCACCACACTCAGCCTTTTTTTTTGAATCTGTTGACTTTTTTTTTTTTTTGCCTTTTGGATGTTTAGTACTCAAAAATCAGGTAGGAAAATAAAACCAAAGCAAAGAGAAAACCTGTCTCAAGTGAGTCTGAACAAGCACAAAGATAGCATTTCTTGCAGGAGGCTGGCGAGCTTGGTCTCATCCCTGTGTAATGATTTACATAGTCCCAGTTCCTACATGATAGTTTCCCAGTGTTACTTGTGGCAAAAAAAAAAAAAAAAAAAGGAGGGGGACAAAAGAACGAGAAAAAGGATTGTAATCCTTGGGCCATGTTCATCAATCCTGGGCTTTGCTACCAGATCTAGTCATAAGCTTTGTTGGCATATGGTCAAATATTGTGCAGCTGGATTTACAAAAGGGATATTTAAAAATAAAATCAGCAAGGTTCATTACTTACCACATCAGGGGATGAACCAGGTAAACTTCTGTTCCTTTGGTGGCAATAAAACGCTTCTGCATGTTGAATTGCTCTAGCTGTGGTTAAGGTAGCCTAAGCCCTGAACAGTTAACTAGATGGTTCTGGTTGTTAGTGACCAAAGGAAGGAGGAGTTAATTCAAACATTCTTGAAAGAAAGAGGAAGGAAAATACATTCTGTGGCAGAGGAGGAGATGGTCAGAAAGGCTGATGACCTGAGAGAGAAAATAAGCAGGTCTCTCAGGTGGCAATACCAATCCAAGTAAGATTAAATACTGCTAACATTAGAACAGGGAAGATTAACTCCTAGACAATAGTCTTCAGGATGTAGGTTGTCACTGAGAGCTGACTACTCTATGGGTAGTGAAAGAGAAAGGATTAGTTTGTGCAGATTGCAGGATTGTGTGATGAAAAAAGAGACTGTTAGAGTTTACTCTTATTTTTTCTATTATTGTTCCATATTTTGTGAGTTTTCTTTTCTATTGTAATGTAAATAGTAATAATAAAGGTCCTCTCTCCCCTATGAGAGTGGTTGTTAATTACTTTCATCCAGGTTGATCAAGCTTCCCCCACCTGCTGTCATTTACAAATGGAGGAAAGCACTCTGTCGTCTTGACAGTGGTCTGGGGGTCCCTGCCAGGGCTACTGGCCAAGATGTTATAAAAATTAAGATACAGGGAAAAAATGTATACATGACAAAATTGGAAATATTAACTTTTAGCAAAGCTGGGAAACCAAACAGGTATCTTCACCAACCAGTAATGAGTAACATCTTCTTTTGACATGTAGATGAGTCTCTGTCAAGCAAGTAGTCATCAGCCAAATGTGAATGGTCTCTTGGTTCATGGGATGCCTCTCCAGCCAAGAAATCTCTCCCTAATGGACAAGCTCCTGTAAGAAGTATAAAATTTTAATAGACTATAGAGTGTAAGTAGATCACTGAGAAATAAGGGGAAAGTAAAATCAGTTCATCAGTGTGCATGTATGAAGGAACTTCAAAAAGTCTGTGGAAAAAATGGATTTAAAAGATAAAAATAAACCAGGTGCCATGGTTCGAGCCTATAATCCCAGCTACTTGGGAGGTTGAGATGGGAGGATCCCTTGAGCCCAGGAGTTTGACACCAGCTTGGGTAATTTAGCGAGACCCCCGTCTCAAAAACAAAACAAAAAGATAAAAATAAAAAAATGTAAACTATTTCTCAACATAAGCTCCATCAAGTTCAAGACACTTTTGTAAATGATGATACCAGCCATTTAGTCCATCCCTACAGAAATGAGGGTCCTGAGAATTTAACCATGCCAATGCAGTGTTTTTTACTTAACAGAGGAAAAAATGGGTGCCCTTTAAATATTTTTTAAGACTAGAAAACAAAAAGAAGTCTGAAGGAGCCAAATCAGGACTATGAGGTGGATGCCTAATGATTTTCCATTGAAACTCTCGCAAAATTGTCCTTGTTTGATGAGAAGAATGAACAGGGCGATTGTTGAGGTGGAGAAGGGCTCTCTGGTTGAGCTTTTTTTGTGCTAAAGCTTTGGCTAACTTTCTCAGAACACTCTCATAACAAGCATATGTTATCATTCTCTCCAAAAAGTCAACAAGCAAAATGCCTTGAGCATCCCCCAAAACTGTTACCATGACCTTTGTTCTTGACTGATCCACTTTTGCTTTGACTAGACCACCTTCACTTCTTGGTAGCCATTGCTTTGATTGTGCTTTGTCTTCAGGATTATACTGGTAAAGCCGGTATAATGTTTCATCTTCTGTTAAAATTCTATGATGAAATGCTTCAGGATCTTGATCTCACTTGTTTAACATTTCCATTGCAAGCTCTGCCCCTGTCTGCAGTTGATCTGGGTGCAATGGTCTTGGCACCCATTGAGTGAAACATTTGCTCAACTTTAATTTTATAGTCAGAATTGTGTAAGCTGAACCAACTGAGATGTTTATGGTGTTGGCTATTATTTCTGCTGTTGATTATCTGTCCTCTTCAATTAGGGCAAGAACAAGATTTTTTCCTCGAAAATTCATGTGGATGGTCTGTTGCTGCAGGCTTCATTTTCAACATTATCTCAACCCTTCTTATAATGAGTTATTCATTTGTAAGCTGCTTGACTTCTTTGGGGCATCGTCCCCATCAGCTTTTCAAAAAGCACCATTGATTTCACCATTCTTCCACCTAAGCTTCATCATAAATTTGACATTTGTTCTTGCTTCAATTTTAGCAGAATTCTGTTTCTCTGATAGCTTTTTTCAAACTGATCTCTTAGTGCCTCAAACTAAATCATGTTCAGACATGTTATAACAAGTTAGTACAAGTTCATTTTGCTGCAAAAAAAATTTGAAATCCATGTATAGTTTTTAAATATGTATTTTCCATGAACTTTTTGAAGACCTCTCATTTAATTTCCTAAAGTAGTTGTACCATTTTACACTTCTACAAGCAATGTATGAGTTTCAATTGGGGGAGCACATGTATTTAAGTCAGGAATTTGAAATATCAATTTCATAGCAGTGGAGGAACTGAAGGTTAAGGGGTCTAATGCAGGAGTTCCAGCATGAGCTGCTCAGGGTCTGTACTTAAGCTTTTCTTACAGGGTAAGAAAAGAATGAACTATTTTAGGAGTTACTGTAAAAGAAATGAAATTATATAGAAATAGAGAAATCAAAGTCAGCTCTGAGATTTCAAGCTCAAGGGAAGCTTGTTTTGGGGGAAAGATGAGTTTCTTTTGGGGTATGTTAAGTTTACATTGATGAGCCATCTTGCTGGAAATGTGGAAGAGGTCAGATCTGGAGACTGATCTAAAAGTTATCTGGCTAGAGATGATAATTGAATCCAGAATTATGAATGAGAAATTTACAGAACAAAATAAAGATGAACACAGGGCAGCTAATGCCTAAGTCTTTTATAATTAGAAAGCAGTTAGAGCATGTAAAAAAAAAAAAATGTGAATGGTTAAGAAGGTAGGAAGACCAGAAATATCTCTTGTAATTCTCAAGGTTTAGTCCTATTCCTTGATGGGCATCTTCCCTTCAGAGTCCTCCAAACACTGAAGCATATTTTGCACTAAAGGCACCAAAGTGGCCTGAAAGGTTGAGGAACCTGCATGGGAGCAAGTGGCAGAGCTTAGCTGCTCTTTCTTTCACTTCCCCTCCATTTCATTCTGCAAATACTGTCTCTTAGATGTCTTACAATAGTCAAACATCCTCTCATCTGCTTTATTTTTATTTTTTCCCCCAGGAGCTCTGGACTTTCATCTACTTTAAAAAACAAAAAAACCCCAAATCTGAGGCGTACTGCGTTAAAGCTACTGAACTGTTTAGGTGTGGTATTTTCTTTATCAGAGGACTAAAAGAAAAGGGTTGTGTTTCACAGTTGTTTATGCTAATGGGGCTACTGTGGTCCCACTGCCCTGGGCAGCACAAGGCCTGCTACTAGCTTTCTGAGGAACCCAGACCCACACTCCTACCCCTGCAGGCTCCAACTAGCTCAACACTTGAATCCCTGCAGTGGGAGCCACATGGGTGCCACAACTGCTCCCAAACAGCAGTATTTGCCTTCCAGTTGTCTTTCTGGTGACAGTCCTTCAGCACAAAAGAATGCCTCAAATACAGTACCAGTCTCAGCCCCAGTGGCAAGCTTTTGGAAAGCACTTTGGAGTAGGTCCCTTCGGGCTTGCCTTCACTTGTGACTGAACAAGTGACCATGATGGCAGGTGATGGACTTGGCTTTCCCAAATCTCCATTCTAGCAAATTATGATTGAAATGGTGCCCTATTTTTAAGAACAGATTCTCATGCCTGAGCTAGATTACCTTCTGGAAAGTTGATTAATTATTGAAAGGTTTTTATTTTTACTTCTTCCTCCCCTGAATGTAGTTTAGTCTAAAGCTTTTTACCCCATGAGTCTTTTCTTCCTGTACATAGTGATCTTTTTTTCATTGTGGTTTTCTGATTGGGCCACTAGAGATCTTGATGACAAGCTACTTACGAGGCCTGGGTCCAGTACCATCCTTTCAACCCGAAGTTGGCCAAATCGAACCATGGAGTTTAGTACATCATGTCTCTCATATACTGTGCAGTCCGCCAGGAGACGCAATCCCCCGCCGCGTACCCTTCATCCCATCAGCACAAGCCATTCACGTGCTGGAACGCCAAGACCTGTGGAAGAGCTCCTTAGAGCATCTCGAATGTAGGTTTCAAAAGCAGAATGTCTGGAAACTATGGTAAAATAAATTTTACATAGAGAATTAAATATAAAATTGAAATCTATGCCTAGAAACTAATGATTATTCTTATGATGGATGACCAATGGGGTTTGTATCCAATACAAAATTTTTAAATGGGGTTAAATTTTAATGGAATATAAATACTGAATCTTTCTGTTGATTTGGCTAAAGATTCCTATTTCTAAAAATAAA
>NW_012154174.1:1720941-1732948 GCF_000956105.1 Propithecus coquereli
CTCACTCTGTTGCCTGGGCTAGAGTGCCATGGCATCAGCCTAGCTCACAGCAACCTCAAACTCCTGGGCTCAAGCGATCCTCCTGCCTCAGCCTCCCGGGTAGCTGGGACTATAGGCACGCGCCACCGTGCCCGGCTAATTTCTTTCTATTTATAGTAGAGACGGGTCTTGCTCTTGCTCAGGCTGGTCTCGAACTCCTGAGCTCAAGCAATCCTCTCGCCTCGGCCTCCCAGAGTGCTAGGATTACAGATGTGAGCCACCGCGCCCAGCCAATAGTTTCTTATATACCAGGAAAAATATCCCTTAGAACTTGTTAGGAAACATTTAGGTAACACTTAGGTAACACTAAAATAATCTTTCCTTTCCCACCCTCCATTCACTAAACACTCTGAGCTTCATTGTGCAAAAAATACCTAGAGGCCAATTTTTAACATAGAATTTTTTAGTTATTGATTCACAAAATATCCCAGGATAATTGATTTCTAAGACTATAACCAAGGGTATATAAGATATTATTATAGTACACAACTGTGTACTGAATTCAGCTTCTGAGTTAAGCATGTGTCATTATACTTCTGTCCCAACATGCTGTTTCTTGATCTTGATTTTTCAGTTTCTTGTTATAATTTATCCCAACAGACTCACAAAAAAGGATGTCCCAAACCACCAAAAATCTTTGTCAGGCCACCAATGTTCTCCTTGCCTGCTCAGCTATTTTATTATGTGGCTGTAGCTATATCTATACCAACAGAGCCATAGATGCATTCATTTGGGGATGAGTGGTCTTGAGGTATAATTAATCTCTCATTCTCTGATAGTACTTTTTTCCTAAGTTGAAAAATAAGTTCCTTTGCTATTTCTGAAACATGAAAATCTCATTCCATTTCAATTACTGTCTTAGGTATAAGTAGCACTGAAAGCTGTTCCAAATCCCATTGAAGGGAATGAAAGTTTAGGAATTCTACCTGAGAATTACAGTTATTAGGGAAAGGACAACCAGAAGGCCCAGAACTGTGGAGAATTCCATCAGATGTGAATTTACAAATCCAAAATTGGCAGAGAAAATTGTTTTACCATCCAGTTCTGTGAAAGGGTCAACTTCTCTTGTGTGTCCAAATAGAGCTTTTAAAAAATCAGAAAATACTACTAAACTCATTTGCTTCATTTATTTGGTTTCTAATCAATTTGCTGGTATTAACTTCATGCTTTCATACCTTGGTGTTCGCTGGTGGGATCTGCAGCCCAGCGGTAGCTGACTCGCTCTCCTCCCCTTCACCGATGCCCCTGAGTCGAAATAATCTGCTGCCACCTATTGGCACAGCTGAAGTTGAACATCTGAGCACAGTGGGGCCACAAAAGCAAACGGTATGTCTCTTTCATATTGCCCTTCCATGTGCTTACTGTGATACCTCATGGGCAGTGATTCTGTAGGATTTGTACTGTGGTCTTGATTTATACTAGCTTTTGTCCACAAAAGCACAAACTGAGTGCTAATTTATAATGGTGGAATTGGAGCTGCTTGGCCTGCAGTTACCACACCTACCAGGGTTGATGTAGGACATATGCAGCTTCCACTACTAATAGTTTAATCTATAACTTTTATCTCCTTTGCAGAAACCCCACAGTGATTCCAGTCGAGCTCGAAGTGCAGCAGTGGATGAACCCAACTATCAGCAGCCCCAAGAGAGGCTCCTTTTACCTGACTTTTTCTCCAGGCCCAATACAACACAGTCATTTTTGGTAGAGTGACATACTTCCTAATATGGTCTTGATAGTTGGGGAATGAAAAGGGAAAAAAAATTACTGCTTTAACAGACTTAAGACTTTATCTGGTGGCTTAATCAACTCTAAATATAAAAGTTGAGGTACTAACAATAAAAAGTGTTTATCAGTACATTTTGTTGAAATGCTACAAGATGTAGAATGTCCCTGCCACTCATTCTTTTGTCAGGAAAATGCCTTACACAGAAATTACAAATTCTAAACAATCTGTTTAAATATTTCTCAGCACAAGCAAAAATGTTAAACTCCTGTGCATAGCAGATCAGCATAACTTGTCTAACCCTGCTCTTATGGAATTACATCAAAAGTGGTATCGGGGCCGGGTGCGGTGGCTCACGCCTGTAATCCTAGCTCTCTGGGAGGCCAAGGCGGGCGGATTGTTTGAGCTCAGGAGTTCGAAACCAGCCTGAGCAAGAGTGAGACCCCATCTCTACTAAAATTAGAAAGAAATTAATTGGACAACTAAAAATACATAGAAAAAATTAGCCGGGCATGGTGATGCATGCCTGTAGTCCCAGCTACTCGGGAGGCTAAGGCAGAGGGATCGCTTGAGCCCAGGAGTTTGAGGTTGCTGTGAGCTAAGATGATGCTGTGGCACTCTAGCCCAGGCAACACAGTGAGACTCTGTCTCAAAAAAAAAAAAAAAAATTGGTATCAGATTATAAGGACTGGTGATGAATGAGTTAGAACTTTAATTTTTTTTAGAGATGGGGTCTTGCTGTGTTGCCCAGGCTGGATTAGAACTCCTGGGCTCAAGCAATCCTCCTGCCTCAGCCTCCTGAAGAGCTGGAAATAAAGGTATGTGCCAGCACCCCCAGTTTAGGACTTTTCTTTTCCCACTGGTGTTTTAAATTTGGACACTACCTTTGCATTTACTAGCCCTTTTACTTTTAAGCGAGTAACAGAAAAAACCTGGTTGGGAGACTGGATGTCATGCACTCACCCTTCCCCATTTATAAGCCAGGAGCTCAATCCCACCTAATCTGCTTTGTGGAAAGAGGGCTTGGAGAGCCTGCACCAATTTTCAGGGTGTTAGTGTTTGCAACTCACTTATCCCATGAACCTTGAACCAAATCACCCTAAAGCACTGTACAGTCTTTCTTCTACTAGAAGAGTGGTGAGAATAAATGAACGGGGCTTTGCATTAGTTGTCTAGGGCTGCCATAACAAATGACCAACAACTGGGTGGCTTAAAACAACAGAAATTTATTCTCTCATAGTTCCAGAGGCTAAAAGTCCAAAATCAAGTGTCAGCAGAGCCATCTCCCTTTGCCAGCTCTAGGGAAGTATTGCCTCTTCCTAGCTTCTGGTGGTTGCCTGCATTCCTTGGTGTTTCTTGGCTTGCAGCTGTATCACTCCAATTCCTGCCTCTGATCGCATGGCCTTCTGTCCTGTGTATCTGTGTTCATGTTTCCCTCTTCTTACAAAGACACTACTCATTGAATTTAGGGCCCACCCTAATCCAGTATGACTTCACCTTAACTTGATTACATCTGCAAAGACCCTATTTCCAAATATGGTCACATTCACAGGTTCCAACTGGACATGAATTTTGCAGGGGAGACTATTCAACCTAGCAGACCTCACAAAGCTTGATTTAGGGGGAAACTCACCAAAAATAAGGGCAAAACGGAAATGTGTGAGCATTTCTGATTCTTGGAGTTCAACGTGTAAATCCCGGAAAGTTTGAGAACTTCTACTGAATTTGTCTTCTCATAATCTAATCCAGGATATTTGTTAAGCAGTGCTTGATTATATTCTATAGCTGCACTCTCTCCTATCTTTTTATTTTTCATTGCCTTAGTGAATGCACAAAACCTTTCAAAGTTTCTCTTTTTCATAAGTTTATAACAATAACAAAGTAAAAATTACTTACCATAGCCATTTTTCTCCCCATTTGCTGTCATAAAAAGGGAGATACCCAGTAGCTCAATCTAAGAGTGCTGGCTGAGTCCTGGGCCTGGTGCTGCCAGACTAGCACTGTGCTCCTTGGTGTTTTCATCTAAAATAAAGTCAGTAAACTACAATTCATGGGCTACTTAGCCTGCTGCCTGTTTTTGTAAATAAAGTTTTGTTGGAGCAGAGCCAGCAAGCTTATTTATTTATGTGCTGTCTATGGCTACTTTGATACCACAACAGCAAAGCTGAGTAGTCACAACGACCATATGGTTCACAAAATTTAATAACTATCTGGCCCTTTACAAAAAATAAGTTTCCTGACCCCTGATCTCTAGAATATGGGGGCTTCACCAGAAAAAAATTTCTTAAATCTCTCAATTTGAGTGCTGACAGGGAACTGAGGGATGTTTTTATTCAGAAGCCCCGACAGGATAGCATATGTAGCTCTTCATTGGATATTTGCATTTTTTTGAGAGATGAGGTCTCACTCTATTGTCCAGGCTGGAGTGCAGTGGCACAATCATAGCTCACTGCAGCCTCTGCGCCTAGCCTTGGATATTTGCGATTTAACATTTTAGTCATATCTTTAAATCTTTAAATTCCTTGAGGTAATTCTGAAATGTATGAGTTTCATAAAGCTGAAAAGTAGGCTGGGCACAGTGGCTCATGCCTATAATGCTAGCACTGTGGGAGCCCAAGGTGGGAAGATTGCTTGAGGCATGGAGTTTTAAGGCCACCCTGGGCAACATAGTAAGACCTCGTCTCTACAAAAAATAGAAAAATTAGCCAGGCATGGTGACTTGTGCTTATAGTCTCAGCTACTTGGGAGACTGAGGCAGGAGGATCACTTGAGCCCAGGAGTTTCAGACTGCAGTGAGCTATAATGATGCCACTGCAGGCTAGCCCAGGTAATAGAGTGAGACTCTCTCAAAAAAAAAAAAAAAGGCGCTGAAAAGTAAATGTAGAGTTAAATTTCACTATTTCACTATGGTAGTAAAGTCATTGGTATTTCAATGTTGCTGAAAAGGCTGGTTCTGTTTTAAATAGTCAGTAGGCAGTGAATAGAAATCAGATAAGTTAACACTCCCTTGGAATCTAACTGAAATATTAAGCCATATGGATTATTTATAAATGGTAAGATTTTCTCAAAGGCATATTAATAAAGTTGTAGAATTTGTAGTTTTTATGAGTTAACAAATGGCTTTGTCAGCATCTGGCTTGGGATTTTTCTACTTGGAATTCAACACAGCACAGTCAACTTTCCCCTCAGGTTGGTAGACTATACCTTTTACATTGCTGTCAATTTAAAGGTTTTCCTCTGTGAACTTTGTAAAGAAAGTATTATCCTTTGGGAGAAGTTGCAAACTGTGTCTCATCTCTTCTCTTTTAGCTGGATACGCAGCAGCATCATTCACATGCAACCGAGTATCCTCATCAGGCCCGACCTGGTAGGGGATCTGCAGGTACACGTGGGGCCATGGCCCTTATTTTACCATGGGTGGATATGTTAAGACCCTACCTTTGTTTTGTTTTGTTTTTTCCTACGCTTACTTTCCTTTCTTCCAGATATTCTTATATTTGTTTTCACACATCTTTGTAATCACCTCAAATTCATTTTGGGACATGAGGTATAATAAAAAGATAGAAGAGTTCCATTGCCCAGAGCCAAAAAGTTGCAGATTTCTGCTGTTTTCATACCATATAAATTAACCTCTCACAACTGTGGTAAACTACTATTTTTTTAATCTAAAAAATTTAAGCCAAATAAATAATTTTCATAATATTTGAAATAGTCTTTAAGAACATGGCATGGATTTTATAATGTAGGCAAAAATTGATACTCCTATGGATTAAACTGCTTTGATCAGTTAACCTGTTAGGCCAAGAAAAACTCTTCAATGTCAGGATATGCTGAGTCTGATTCTAGCCCATTAACTTTTTTTATCTCTAAAGTATACTCTGTAGCTATATTAACAAAGGAGTGATGGAAGAAAATTTAGGGATGTCTGAATTCTTCCTATGACAGTCTTCTCACCACCACCAGAGTCATTCTTATTATTTTGTAGGCAAATTTGGAAGTACTGGGTAGCTGAAGTGTTTCCTGTTAATGGTAGGATTAATCAGCAAATACAGAAAAAACTAATCTGCCCAAGCCATCTTTGTAGTCCTAGTGATTTCTTAGTTCCGTTCCTAGTAGCACTGGCTGGTAGTCTTTAAATGCTTTCACCAGATTCTGCTTTTGGCTCAGTCCTCAGAGAGAAGCACTGCTGCCTCTGAGCTACAGTTTCAGCCACACTGACAGTCACGTGTAACTAATGTAACATTTAGGTGCGTGAAACATCTTATTCCTTTTTTTTTTTTTTAGACAAGGCCTCACTCTGTTGCCTGGGCTAGAGTGCAATGGTGCAATCATAGTTCATTGCAACCTCAAACTCCAGAGTTCAAGTGATCCTCCTGCCTCAGCGTCCCAAGTAGCTGGGACTCCACGTGGCCAGCTAATTTTTCTATTTTTTGTAGAAACGAGGTCTTGCTATGTTACCCAGGCTGGTTTTGAACTCCTAGCCTCAACCAATCCTCCCACCTCGGCCTCCCAAAGTGCTAGGATTACAAGCGTGAGCCATACCTGGCCTTTAGTCCTTTTTAGTTAGTGAGTTCTTCTCCAACACTAGGTACTGCTTTTGTATCTACAGAATATAAGTTTTTTATTTCTACAGAATAAAATATATAAACATGTTTCCTATTGCCTTGGTAAATATATACTGTACTACTTAGTCCCAGTTTCCAAATTTAAAGTTTGGCAGATAATTGGAGTAAAAAAGCCCTGAGATATGAACTTGGGGTTACCAAATCTAGACTGTCTACTAATGTTACTCTATGATGTCATCTGTTTCTGACAGGTCCTCAGTTACATGGGTCTACAAAATCTCAAAGCAGAGGTGGACCAGTCTCTAGAACCAGGCAGGGACCATAGGGCAATGAGAAGAACGCATCAGGCTGCAGGGAACACTTGGGAAGATTTCATGAATCAGTGTTCAGTCATGGAGTGATGCAGAACTTGTATATAAGATCAACTTGAAACCATCTTCATGAAGAATTATTTTGGTACAACTGACTGTGAAAAACACAACAGAGTATCCGCCAAAGATTACATGGACACTGTTTCTATATCGTTACTGTCTTCTTGCAGCATAAATTAACCCATTCTACTGGACAGTAAAGTTTGTACCCAAAGATGTAACAATGAATTAATACCCAAATCACTGCTCATGTTGTCTGTTAACAATGACCAGTTCAATTATTATAGGTTTCTATGAGATTACACGTACATGAAAAGCAGCAAATGATTGTTTGATAATAGTATTATTGGCTTTAGAATACTTCCGCTTGTATTAATTTCTGGAGAGCTGTAATTAAGTTCTAAGTCATTTTTAAGAGATGGTGCTGTCAAAAATCCAACCTACTCATCAAACAGATGTCATTCCATAGCTTTCTCTTTAGATGTCCAATCCTATCAGCAGATTAAAATGTAAGGGATGAATAATTAAAGACATAAATGTTAAACACTGGTGTAAAGTAGCTTATGTAATAAATCATATTGCATATTTTTTTTTCAGATAGGACAACTCAACCTTACAATGCCTGTTTGATATCAGGTTATGCTTATTTTCTCTATAAATTACTTTGCTGGTCATATTTTTTTTTCCAAATATTAAACTCACCTTGCCAGATTATCTCCTGTAGCTCTAAGAAAGTCAGTTAAAAAATAATTTGTAGGGTCTATTAGTGAGTCACCAAGGTACAATTCCTTAAAAATGTATGAAGCCCTGGCAGTCAGTCCAGCACAAACATATGCTGAGAGCAGCAGAATTAGAGGTTCAGCATTCTGATTTTATCACAGGCCTTTTCCTGAGGGCACTCATGAATGCAGCAATGGTTTTAACTATGGCTTAAATTTATTTTATTTAAATTTCACTGAATACTAATCTTGATTATCATACCAGTTTTAGATTTAATTGTTAATTTTCAGAGTGGATAAATTCAAATGTTCATAAATTGGGATAACTTTTTATCATACCAAGGTGTTGTAATGCTGTCATACAAAGACAGATGCTTCAGACAACCCATATTAAATTATATTTTTAATACAATTGAAGAGTATTTTTTAACCTGCTTGTAATCACAAACTGAAAATGTGTCATGTGCTTACCTTAGATAAATTATGATACATAAAGCTCAATAGCAAGAGAAGGCTTGTTTTATGCATATAGTATGTTAAAACATTAGCCCACAAATCAGAGATTTTAAGTTGAACGGTCTCCTAAAAAAATTCTGTATATATATTCTAATGAACATATACCACCTCATCTAAATATAAGTGAAAATCTCTGTATTGTTCTCACAAACCAATACAGTAAGTGTAATATAACAAATGATTGGATCAGTATGGTTTGCCTTTCAAAATTAAAGAGTCAGAAGGGGGCCTCTAAGAAGCCATTTATCCTAATTCTCTCACCCTTTGTATGTGTGTATTCACTCAAAGTGAGTGCAAATTTTCTTCTTTTACAAAAAAACTGGACATATTTAAGGTATACAATCTGATGAATTTGGATCTCACTCTTTTATAAATGAGGAAACAAATTCAGGCAAGCTCAGTGACCTGACTAAGGACATTCAGCAGTTAGAGGCAAGACTATAACACCTATCTCTTTATGCTACTTAAACTGGGCTGTCTATTATAACACTGCCTAGGACTATTTTTTTTCCCTCCTCTCTATCCTAAAGAACATATTCTTTTTCTAGATCCCATTTTAAATGATCACTGGGATCATTTAAAAAGCCCCCAGACTTAACAATCATTTTATCTTAATCACATACAAGTCTTAGAAAAATGCTTGAAGTAATTTGAACACCTATTTTTCCTATACTTCAAACAAAGAGCACAGAACCTTACTGAATAAAACAAAAAGGCTCTATTTAGGATCATTAAGACCAAATGTAAATTGGCAGTTATTTGGAAGACAGCTGTTCAGCAAAGTGTTTTGAAAGTGTTCTAGCCAGGCAGAGTAACAATTCTGATAGATATGCACATCACAGAAAACAGTATGGAGAGACCCCTGTTCTAGACAGAATCCCATGTACAGAAGATCCAAGGAAGCAAGTGCTGTCACGAATTATACTGCCCTTCCAACTATCACCATCAAATTCCTTCACAGGAGACTCACACAGTGTCAAGTGATTTCTAGGAAATACTAAAATCAAGTTGAGAGATTCTTCTTGGTTTAGTCAATCTGAATAATTTAGGCTGGAAAGACAACTCCTCTAAGGGTTGGGTTGACTTTTGCCCACACCTTGCCTACAATGGCACCAATTAACACTTAAGGTCCTTTGAAGAGAAAAATTCCATTATTTCTTTTCTTTCTTGAGAGCTGTTTTTTTCCCTCCTCCTTTGGAAGGTTTGCAGTACTTTGCTTCCATCTGAGCCAGAAAATTGTCCATTTCCTTTTGCCGATCCTTTTGTCTGCTCTGTTTGAGAAGTCAAAACACAAGCTTTCAAACCATAGAAACAGGAAGTACTTAGTGGTTGCCAGGGGCTGGGAGAAGGCGAGAATAGAGAATGACTACTGATGGGTATGAGGTTTCTTTTTGGAGTGGTGAAATGTTCTAGAATTAGTGTTGATGGTTGTGAATATATTAAAAACCACTGAATTGTACTCTTTAAAAGGACAAATAGATGGTATGTAAGTTACATCTTAAAAGAAAACAAAATACCCATATTACCACACATACACTCCAAAGAAAATACTAGCAGTAGGAATCAGAACATGAGAGAAGTAGTGACAACCTGCCGAGTTTACCTGAATGACTGCTTTCAAGTTATCTACTCCTTCGTCAAGCCCCAACTCCTTCCTGCTCATTTCTGCTTCTCTGGCCTCTTTCTGAGCCTGAAACAGACACTCACATGAGACTCGATGGCAACTAGGAAATGCTTAAAATACATCCTCTTTTCCAGCAGCAAATTTATGATAAGACAGTTTCAATTTAAGGATTATACGAATAGACAAAATGAATAAAATTACATAAATTATGTCACTCATTAAAGGGCAACATTCCTGTGAGCAAGCAGTACATCCCTGCTTCCAGTAAGCAATTTTGTTTTATCACCATGTCTACTTGCTAGGGATAACAAGTACTTTGGCACTCATAAACCACATGGTGACGCAAAAGGAAAATATGCTAGGAGAGCTAGGAAAGGTCACTTAACCAAGGATGTCCTCCAGGCACTTCAGATTCCTCCTCTGGAAACTGAATTTACTACATGGGACTGATGGCAGTCTTGTGAACAACCCTGTCTTAAAATGATTTCTCCTGAGTAGGCAGAAGAAACAATAGTAATAAATTCAGTTTTAACCTTTCTTTACCTGATTTCAAAGCCACTTTGATTTGCTGAATTTTCCTAGGGCAATTGTTTCCAAAATACAAGAACACCTTAGGGCAACAACTCTAAGAAACCTGAACCCCTTGCGAATTTTCTAAGTGGCAATGAATGCAAATAATTCTGGGAATGATAATACATTAGGACTTCTTTATACCAATAAAGAGACACAGTTTCCTTGTATTCAAATTATCTCTCTAAATTCAGCATCCCTTCCAAGTTTGTCAGTCTCTCAAAACTATGCCATTTCTCCCTCAAACTCTAGGGAAGTTTCTCAAGCTAATAGCCTATTGTTGAATGCAGCTGTGCTCAGTTTCACCTGAGAAAATGATTAACAACTTAGGATAAACTGTCAGCTTGAGTCTTAGCAGATGTAGCCTATGAACCAAAATGATGATCTTGTATGCATTCCACTTCTCCCCTCAGCTCAACAGAGATGGCATGGCCTTCTAGGCAAAACAGGTCCTTGAAATTTTCACCAAACCAAAAAGGCCAGTTTACTTTGTGCGTGCCTCATTTACCTAAAACCTGCAGACCTCTCCCCACCCCCCAGTTCAGCCACATAAAATTAAGGCACCTCAAATACACACCAGACATCCAAAATCCTGAATTGTCTTCTCTCCCTGGAGCTCTTATTATGAAAGCCAAGTTGAGGTAATGGTTACTTTGGTACAAGTCCAAGACAACTTTCCCAAAAGACCAGAGACACAAATGTTTACTACCTTGAATACACTCCTTCCCCGAACTCTGTCTTAAGCACCTTTCCTCTGCCATCACCCCACCCTTCCCTACTCCCCCAGTTTATTCATTTTTTCAGATATTATCCTTTATTCTTGTATTTGTATTATGTAGCTGAAGTAACAAGCTACGTAGCAAAGCATTAATTGAGGCAGGGATTAAAATCCAAGCCTTCTGGACTCCTACTTTGTTTTTCTTTCCAGGAACTTAACCATTTTTACAATAGGAAATGTTAGGGCTAGGAAACAAGGTTCCAGAAGTGTGAATATAGAAACCCACTCTCCCAATTTTATTTGGCCTTGAAAACAGGAGTGCAGAATGTGTGGGCAGAAGAATCTGTTTTACCTGGGATGGTATTGAGTCCTGTCAATGAGTCGGCCAGCCTTCTGGGCTATAGTCACTCCCTCACTCCCCCAGTTTAATATGGGTGTAAAGGACATACAGGCCATAATCCTTGATTCTTGACAATCAAGAAAGTATTCCTTCCTCAAAGTGTAGTCAAAAAGACACCTTCATCAAAATGAGCTAAAATGTTTGTTTACAAAATATGTTCCAGATCCAACCCAAGATTCAATCTCTGGGCAAAGGCTCAAGAATCTGCATTTTAACAAGACAATCTCTGCGGTCTTCACCACTTCCCTCAACCGAGTGAAGACCACTGTCTGTCCTATGTACCCAGACTACATTACTTTATCTCCTGAGGAATGCCTCTGCAAAGCTACAAGAATTGGCCCATATGAAAACTATTTTACTGTTACTTTAAGATGGTATTATTTAAACAATCCATTCTGTAAAATCATCTTGAGCACAACATACTAGAAAAAAGGGTTTCTCTTGATGAACTGGTATGCTCATTTTATTAGATGAGAGATATAGATCAAATTAACCCTAATCCTCACTTCAATGGTTTTGTGTATACTTCCATTGTTATAAATACCCTCAAATCCTCTCTGGAATCAGTCAATATATGAATAATCAATAGCATTCCAAATCTTACCCTCCTTTTCCTTGCATTTATCTTTTGTTTCGATTCTCTGACAAAGGCATTATAGGATGGGATCTCTCCGGTGTCAATAGCTTGCTGAATAATATTCCTTATCCTGGGTTCCTCTGTGTACTGCACGCAAAGCACAGACTCCATGATCTGATCCATGT
>NW_012154174.1:1732998-1735612 GCF_000956105.1 Propithecus coquereli
CACAGGCCTTTTCCTGAGGGCACTCATGAATGCAGCAATGGTTTTAACTATGGCTTAAATTTATTTTATTTAAATTTCACTGAATACTAATCTTGATTATCATACCAGTTTTAGATGTAATTGTTAATTTTCAGAGTGGATAAATTCAAATGTTCATAAATTGGGATAACTTTTTATCATACCAAGGTGTTGTAATGCTGTTATACAAAGACAGATGCTTCAGACAACCCACATTAAATTATATTTTTAATACAATTGAAGAGTATTTTTTAACCTGCTTGTAATCACAAACTGAAAATGTGTCATGTGCTTACCTTAGATAAATTATGATACATAAAGCTCAATAGCAAGAGAAGGCTTGTTTTATGCATATAGTATGTTAAAACATTAGCCCACAAATCAGAGATTTTAAGTTGAACGGTCTCCTAAAAAAATTCTGTATATATATTCTAATGAACATATACCACCTCATCTAAATATAAGTGAAAATCTCTGTATTGTTCTCACAAACCAATACAGTAAGTGTAATATAACAAATGATTGGATCAGTATGGTTTGCCTTTCAAAATTAAAGAGTCAGAAGGGGGCCTCTAAGAAGCCATTTATCCTAATTCTCTCACCCTTTGTATGTGTGTATTCACTCAAAGTGAGTGCAAATTTTCTTCTTTTACAAAAAAACTGGACATATTTAAGGTATACAATCTGATGAATTTGGATCTCACTCTTTTATAAATGAGGAAACAAATTCAGGCAAGCTCAGTGACCTGACTAAGGACATTCAGCAGTTAGAGGCAAGACTATAACACCTATCTCTTTATGCTACTTAAACTGGGCTGTCTATTATAACACTGCCTAGGACTATTTTTCTTCCCTCCTCTCTATCCTAAAGAACATATTCTTTTTCTAGATCCCATTTTAAATGATCACTGGGATCATTTAAAAAGCCCCCAGACTTAACAATCATTTTATCTTAATCACATACAAGTCTTAGAAAAATGCTTGAAGTAATTTGAACACCTATTTTTCCTATACTTCAAACAAAGAGCACAGAACCTTACTGAATAAAACAAAAAGGCTCTATTTAGGATCATTAAGACCAAATGTAAATTGGCAGTTATTTGGAAGACAGCTGTTCAGCAAAGTGTTTTGAAAGTGTTCTAGCCAGGCAGAGTAACAATTCTGATAGATATGCACATCACAGAAAACAGTATGGAGAGACCCCTGTTCTAGACAGAATCCCATGTACAGAAGATCCAAGGAAGCAAGTGCTGTCACAAATTATACTGCCCTTCCAACTATCACCATCAAATTCCTTCACAGGAGACTCACACAGTGTCAAGTGATTTCTAGGAAATACTAAAATCAAGTTGAGAGATTCTTCTTGGTGTAGTCAATCTGAATAATTTAGGCTGGAAAGACAACTCCTCTAAGGGTTGGGTTGACTTTTGCCCACACCTTGCCTACAATGGCACCAATTAACACTTAAGGTCCTTTGAAGAGAAAAATTCCATTATTTCTTTTCTTTCTTGAGAGCTGTTTTTTTCCCTCCTCCTTTGGAAGGTTTGCAGTACTTTGCTTCCATCTGAGCCAGAAAATTGTCCATTTCCTTTTGCCGATCCTTTTGTCTGCTCTGTTTGAGAAGTCAAAACACAAGCTTTCAAACCATAGAAACAGGAAGTACTTAGTGGTTGCCAGGGGCTGGGAGAAGGCGAGAATAGAGAATGACTACTGATGGGTATGAGGTTTCTTTTTGGAGTGGTGAAATGTTCTAGAATTAGTGTTGATGGTTGTGAATATATTAAAAACCACTGAATTGTACTCTTTAAAAGGACAAATAGATGGTATGTAAGTTACATCTTAAAAGAAAACAAAATACCCATATTACCACACATACACTCCAAAGAAAATACTAGCAGTAGGAATCAGAACATGAGAGAAGTAGTGACAACCTGCCGAGTTTACCTGAATGACTGCTTTCAAGTTATCTACTCCTTCGTCAAGCCCCAACTCCTTCCTGCTCATTTCTGCTTCTCTGGCCTCTTTCTGAGCCTGAAACAGACACTCACATGAGACTCGATGGCAACTAGGAAATGCTTAAAATACATCCTCTTTTCCAGCAGCAAATTTATGATAAGACAGTTTCAATTTGAGGATTATACGAATAGACAAAATGAACAAAATTACATAAATTATGTCATTCATTAAAGGGCAACATTCCTGTGAGCAAGCAGTACATCCCTGCTTCCAGTAAGCAATTTTGTTTTATCACCGTGTCTACTTGCTAGGGATAACAAGTACTTTGGCACTCATAAACCACATGGTGACGCAAAAGGAAAATATGCTAGGAGAGCTAGGAAAGGTCACTTAACCAAGGATGTCCTCCAGGCACTTCAGATTCCTCCTCTGGAAACTGAATTTACTACATGGGACTGATGGCAGTCTTGTGAACAACCCTGTCTTAAAATGATTTCTCCTGAGTAGGCAGAAGAAACAATAGTAATAAATTCAGTTTTAACCTTTCTTTACCTGATTTCAAAGCCACTTTGATTTGCTGAATTTTCCTAGGGCAATTGTTTCCAAAATACAAGAACACCTTAGGGCAACAACTCTAAGA
>NW_012154174.1:1737452-1752397 GCF_000956105.1 Propithecus coquereli
CTCTCCGGTGTCAATAGCTTGCTGAATAATATTCCTTATCCTGGGTTCCTCTGTGTACTGCACGCAAAGCACAGACTCCATGATCTGATCCATGTCACCCTTGAAATCCAGATATGCCTGTTTAATATCAGCCAGCTCTTCTTCAGAACCTTTGTATGTCTTTTCAAAGGCTTGAATGTCCTCTAGAGATATCTGATAAGAGAAATATACTTTGAGAACTTTTTTAAATAACAAGTACATTAGTAAAACTAGAGATTTAGAAGTTGAAATGTTTCTCCTCATATACAACAGTTGCTTGAGTGGAAATTGTTGCAAGGAACCAAATTTCCTATGCCTAAGCTATCCCAGAGTTCTCCCTGGTCCAACCTTCACAACTGCTAAACTAGGGCCCAGGGAAGGAAAATGGAAGTTTCCAAGGGTGGGAAGAGACCGAGATAAACATGCAAGACTTAAAACGTTCAGGTATATAAAATAAAGCACATCCTGTAAAAAAATAAATCCTCCCTTTTTACTGTAACAATCCCACGATATCAACAGGAAAACAAAGGCTGTTTCAATAAGTGTGCCTGTATTTATATTTCAAGATCAAACTCAAATTTCTCATTCATACAAAATTAACACACAATGAGCCCTCAAAGGCACTGAATAAACATTTGTTGATTGAATAATAGTAAGTCACAAAGAAACCTCCAAAGTTTCCTACCTTTTTAAAGAGTAATCTCCAGTATGCCTCCCAATCCCGGTCTTGAGTAAGCATAGCAGATTCCTCGTCCACTGTTCCCTGTTCATCGTACACTGCTCTCTGTTCTTTGTCACTTAAAACGGAATAGACTTTCCCCAGGATCTGAGGGAAAAGAGTATCCAAAAGTCACCCCTGTACCCCCCCCACCCCACTGAAACCGCGCCTCGAGGAATAGAGAAAGCGCCAGGCCGAAGTGAGCACACTCCCCGGAGCGGGGCTAGGTGGCTAGAAGGCCAGGGAAGGCCGGGAAAGGCCGGGGAGGCCGGTCCGCCTTGGGGCAGCGACCTGTATACCTGGAAGCGGCGGGTGGCGTCCTCCTTGTTGCCCTCGCCCACCCGGTCAGGGTGCACCTGCAAGGACACTTTGTGGTAGCCCCGTCGGACCTCGCCGTCGGACGCCTCGCGCCGCACGCCTAGCACCCGGTAAAGGTCGACGGTACCGAACACTTCCTCGCATAGCTCCAGCAACCCCATACTAAGCTGCGGGCAACCTCCACAAAAGCAGCCGGGTACGGACGCACGGACTACAGCTCCGGACGGCTTTTTCCCGCTCAAAAAGCCCAGGGCTGCCGCGTCACAAGAGGGGCGGAAGGGGCGGGGCTACGCTGCGCAGCCGCGCTTTACGGCGGCCCCGCAGAGAGGGCGTGGCCAGATTGGCGCCCGCCCGGGCGCACCTTACCTGGAGCGGAGCGGAGCGGGACTCGTGTCCCACCACACCCTCTCCAGCGCTGCCCTCCCCTAATTCTGAAAATCTGGCATCTTACCAGTTGTCTTACCCCCAGTGTCCCAGGGCAGAAAGCTTACTCAAGAATATATGGAACGTCCACATATTAGGCTTTTATAAATTGCTGGCCTTTTTTAAAAAAAGTAGAAAACGGCCAAACATCAGCATTCAGCAATTTCACATGCTTCAACCTAACACATTTGTTTTTCCAAAGACAATCCTGAAAGCAATAGGTAAAGCCGTACTCCCAGATAATTTTGCAACCTACAGGTTGGGACTGCTGGGGTACTTTCCCTCGAGTCCTGCAGGAAAAAGCCTACATTGAACAAAAAGCACAAAACACCGGTCTTCTAAAAATTCTTTACAGGGCTTATGGATTTGACGTTTATTACAGAATCATCTTCAAGCACCTTCCTGCTCCCGAGTCACCTTACACATTGGTGGAGATAATATGACCCAAACCCTCATCTCAATAAAAACAAGCTGCTGAAGCCAAGGTTTTCTTTTAATGCTTTGTGAAGTTCATAGCTGGAACAATCATCCAAGACATACATGGTGAGAAACTTCAGCCTGGAGATCCAAAGCAAGACTAAGGCTCGAGAAAACTCCGGAAATCAGGGAGAGGACAAGCTCACACAGGAAATATGTTTATATAGATCACAGACAAAGGATAAACCAGAATGCAAAGTGAATACCCAAGTTGGCAGAAATTCAGTAGCTCAAAATAACATTTTACCTTAAGCCATTTCGCATCAATTCCCTTCACTGATCTTCACTTTTCAGAATCATTCTGGTCTGCCAGTAAGTTTCTGCAAAGCCTCAAACTCTCCAGGGCATAGTAACATCTTTTAAACCTCCAAGAGTTGTCATGGTTTTCAAAGCATTTCTCTTTCCCAGATCCAAGATCAAACCCAGCCAATTCCTGTAGACCTCCCCTGGCTTCAAAGTATCCTCAAAGCAAGTGGAAGCCAGCCAGAAACAACCCCAGAGGAGCCTTGATGACCCTACAATTTGGGGTGGCGAGTAATTGTTCTTAGAACATAAAACCTGGAGAATAAGCTGGGCTTTATAACCTCTATAAATTTCCTGTATCTTAGTCTTATGCCAGAATTTGAAGTCTACATTATGCAGAGTGTACACTAAAACCATGTAAATCACAGTTATGGTTGTAAAATCCTGCAGTTCTGGTGGAGCAATGTGATGTTTTGTTTTGGCATAACCAATCATTTATATTATCAAACTCATGATACCTAAATATGATTCTATGACTGACTTTCTAACTGGACTCTTAAAAATGCCTCAATCTTTGCTCATTTTTCCTACCTACAGACAACATATGTTGGAAAGGGATTTCCAGGCGGGCACATTGGAGTCTGAATCCTGTATCAACTGGGCAAGTTTCCACCTCTAAGCCTCAGCTTCCCCATATGTAAAATGGAGATAATCCTACCTTCTTTCATATCTTATAATCTTCACAAACAACCTTGCATGTAAATGGTCTAGGATATACATAGGTATTTTACAATATTAGCTTTCTTCCGGTTTTTTTTTTTTTGAGACAGAGTCTCGCTCTGTAGCCCAGGCTAGAGTGCCCCCGTGTCAGCCTAGCTCACAGCAACCTAAAACTCCTGGGCTCAAGTGATTCTCCTGCCTCAGCCTCATGTACCACACCTGGTTAATTTTTTCTATTTTTAGTAGAGAAAGGGTCTCACTCTCGCTCAGGCTGGTCTTGAACACCTCACCTCAAGCGATCCTCCCGCCTCGGCCTCCCAGAGTGCTAGGATAACAGGTGTGAGCCACCGTGCCCTGCCCAATTTCTCATTCTTAAAAGGCATGTTATTACAGCCCAAAAGTGATTTTCACAAAGAAACTACCTTTACAAATTTGAGAATATGTGTTAAGCAAGACAATATAAATCTTCCAATTACAAAATCAATAAGCAAGGTAACTGTTCTTACACTTATGGGCTGATCATGAATGATTAAAGAATGATTTGAATATGCCATGAACATTTTGGCTGAGGGCTTTGAAGCAGGACATCTTGGAAGGCAGCAAATTGTAAAGTTGTCCAAGAGACCCAGGGCCCAACCCAAAGTCCAATACTCCCACACTCACTGTCTTTCCCAAGACAAAGGCTAAAAAGCTATTTAGTACCTAGACTCAGCTCTATGTTATACAAGAACAAATCTCTCCCTGGGCCTTGTTCAGACTAGGTCAGAAGAGCATGGGTGACTCAAAGAACTCCATTTATTGACCTCCAAATTGAACAAATTTTAAGATCTCTGCACAAGTGTTTTAAAAGGACCTTGATCTTATTCCCACGGCTATGCTCACTGCAGTCAGCTTGTTTCTGTTGCCGAAGTTTCTGTATTTGTTTTCTGAGAAGCTAAGAGGACTTCACGTGCCCGTTTCCTTCGCAGTCTCTCAGCATTTGTGATAATCATAGGATGCAAAGGGAAAAAGCCAGAAAGACCTAAAAGCAAAAGAATTTTCATTTATTATAACACAGTACAAGCCAGTCTTCTTGGGAACTCTGCCTCACAGAACTGAGGTCTGAGACCTGACCCAGAGCATGGAGGTAAACCATGCTCCCCACTTGTCAAACTCTGTACTACCTCCTCTTCTCCCCCTGATTTACTACAAGGAGACAGTGGATGATGTCTACTTACTTACACTATTCTCCTTACTTGAAAAAAAGTTAAACTGACAAGACAGCCAATCAATACACACTATTCCCATTTTTAGCAAAAAATTCTAGTCACCCAAAAAGTCTCACAAAGGAGTCCACTAACGGGCCTCCAGATTCAAAATGGCAATTAGATCACAACTTCAGCTCCCATTCAAGTCCTGAGCAGCCTGGAAGGAATGAAAATCATTCTTCATTCTCATTATCCTGGAGCTGATTTCAGTTTAAAACCCCTCAATGAGGTAAGACCAGAGCTGAGTTACCCAGAAGCTTTTCCATAGGCTTAGAGAGGTGGGCCCCACAGCCAATCCAATACCGGATCCTGTCCAGGTTAAGGGCAACGAGTTTTTCTCCATGGGTGTTGGGCAGTGGATCATAGGAACCCAACTGCTCTACGAAACGGCCATCCCTGGGACACTTGTTGTGAGCAGCCACAATGCGGTAGAAGGGCCGGTTGGCGCAGCCACCCAGAGCAAGGCGGATGGTTAAGTGGCCCCCATGGTAGGCCTTGCAGAGGACGGTAGCTGTAGAAAAATCTCTGGTTAGTTCACAAGAAATAAGAACGCAAAATGAGGTAGACGGAACAATTCCCTTTTTCTACTTAAATATTCTCACTTCCAATCTATTCTTGTTAATCTTAGACATCGTCTTTTTTGTGAAACCCCTCTATCTACTCCTGCCAGAAATGACCTCCTCTTCATCCTCAAGTCCACTCCGCCTAGACCTGCCGTTTACTAGCTCTTGTGACCCTGTCCTGAAGACTTAGTTGCCTCATCTGTAAAATGAGATGGGGACTTCAGCGAGGATTAAGTGGGGAAAAAAACTAAAAGAAAGCTCAAACGTAAGGCAGTGTGGCTCTTTCAGGTTCAGGTTGCCTCCAGCACGCCTTGGAGCGCCGCTCCGCCCGGTCCCGAATGCCCAAGCCCCCCCGAACGCCCGGAAGGTCTCGCGGGGCCCCGATGACTCACTCAGATGGACCATGGTGCGTCCCGCTGCCTGCACTGACCGGCCCTACGGCCTCGGCGGGGTGAGGACGCAAACTCCCAAACCCAAATGGTCGACGCAGCCGGACACCTGCCCTCACCGCGGGCTTAGCCCAGCCCTAAAGCCTCGGTTCCGGAAGCGGGGAGTCCACTCGCCCTGCCTTTTCCGCTTTCCGCGCCTACACTTCCCATAATGCAACCCGGTGACGGATGCTGTACCTTAAACTGCCGCAAAAGGGGCGTGTTTCAATGGGTGTCCTGTGGGAATTTCCGTGCGATTCCTCACTGGTGTGAGTTCCTGCTGGAGTGAGGAACGTTGGTAGAATCCCAGGAGCGCCAAGAGAAGTGATGAATTCTCTACAAATCCATACATCCTGCAATAGTTTTTTGAGCACCCGTTAGGGCTGAGGCGCAGTACTGAGAACCATGATATGAAAGGGCGCTGTCTCTGCCCCCATGGTGCTCAGTCTGGTCGGGATCACGGTGAGGTTAGACCAGAGAAACTAGGGCGGTCTGTACAGTGCGGGCGCTAGGCAAACTTGATACTTCCTCAGGAAGACTTCACAAAGGAGGTAGCGTTAGGGCCGAGACTGGGGGAAGGATTATAAATGACTATAGAGTTTGCTTTTTCCTTCTCTGTTAACTAATTTGCCTCTCGCCTTCCCACCTATTCTCCCACCCCCAAAGAGGTATTCAAGCCTCAAAAAATAAAGGAGGGGGAATCTTTACGCCTGCTTTTGCCGTGCTGTGATCCAGGAGGGCAGGGGTGAAATAATGACTTGTTATCTCTAGCCCTAGAATATGGCCTCAGTGGTGAAAGCTTTTACAACTATATTATAGGATAGTGGTATCTTCATGGAGCCGTTGTAGTTTATATCCGTGAAGATACCTGTGGGTGGTTAGAGGTAGTCAATACCCCCACCTTCAGCAAAGACCTCTCTGTTCAGCATTTTTGTTCACTGTTGGTTCCAAAGGGGCTGGCCACAACTATTTAATAGTATGCTCTTTGCCCTAATACAGTGACCAAGCCTAGCTGTCTTCCTCTAGACCTTAATTGAAAATGATGCCTTAATTCCCAAGTTTAAGTTAAGTGGATCTGGCCAGGGGCCTTAGCTGCTGACTTCCTCCAGGAGTGATCTGATAAGCTTTCATGAGAAAGCTTAATGACCCCAATGTATAGATTAGCTATACTTTATCTAATTCTTTATATAAAATTACATATACTCAGTATACATTAATTAACTCCAGAACCACACTGATGAATTTTGAGTCTCTTATTTCCATTTTTTATTGTGATTTAGTTTACTGTCAACCAGTAAAACATCTAGTAACATAGCCAATGGAAATAAATGAATGGGTTTCTGTTTATGGTGAAGATTCTTTTGTTTTCCAGCTCCAGGCTTCATATGGTGAAACTTTCTCTAGGAAGGAAAGCAGCTCAGAGTCCCACACAGAAAATTCTTCAGCTGGAAGGATGTCAGAAAGATGGATTTCCAAAGCCAACCATTTCCTGTACCATGCGGATCTCTGCAAGCAGAGCCTCATCTTTCAATTTCAGCTACATGAGAGAGGAAGGAAGGGAAGGACACATCATACCTGATGTACCTATGTGGCTTGAAGACCCCTCATTTGTGGGGCCACGGCTAAAGGACATAGTTCCTTGGGATAGAAGTGGTTCTTCCTATATTCCCTATTTAATGAAAACTCCATTAAAAGACCTTAGAACATTGTGTTGGTTACATGGATATGTTTCCTTCGTGAGAATTCATCAAGCAATGTGAACACTCATGATTTATACATTTTTTGGTAAAATAACTTTATTAAAGTTTATTTTTTAAAGTGTTCATATTATCACCAACATCTCTAGGCTAATGTGTAGTATTCCCATGTGACAAGTGACAGCAAGTAATCAAAGACACAGGAATCACAGGCTTTTATTAGATCTGAATTTAATTTTAGAATCTAGATGTATAGTAGAGGCATCTAGTAGCCTACTGAATACCCATTCTCTCTTATTAACAAAATCTTGATTTCTTTTCAGGACAGCAATGCTTCAGGACAGCAATCAGTTAAAAAGACACATTTTTCTATTTCCTTTGCAGCTAGAGGTAGTCATATGACCAATTGTGGCCCAGTGAAATGTAAGCTAAAGTCATTGGATGGGACACCTGGGAAAAGCCCTTTAAAGGGAAGTGAGGGCCTTTGTCTCTTATGCCTGGGCACAGAGCTGGGGTCCAAAAAAATAAAAATAAAATAAAATAAAGGGAAGTGAAATAGCTATGCCATGGCCCCCTTTTCCTTTCCTTTGTGTTTCCTGAAATGTGAGTTTGGTAGGTGGAGCTATATTAGCTATCTTGCAACTATGAGGGATGAAAGCTGCATGTTACAGCTGGCGGAGCAGAAAGATAGAGGTTAGGTCCCTGATGACACTGGAGCTGTGGTACCCACCCTGGACTTTTCACTAGATAAGAAAACATGAATTTGTTAAAGCCATTGTTTTATTACTTGTCAGGTCAAATTACTTGCAATTCATAACTAATAAATAGACTGGGGATTGTTCATGAGCCAAATGCTGCCCACCACCTGTTTTTTGTAAGTAAAACTGTATGGGAACATAGCCAATCATTTATGTATTATCTATTGCTGCTTTTGCACTTAAAAGGGCAGAGTTAGTAGTTGCAACCGAGACTTTGGCCCACAAACCCTAAACGATTTCCTATTTTGCCCTTTACAGAAAAAGATAGCTGACCCCTGGACCAGACCAACCCCTACATTTTACACATTAGGAAAATGAAGCCCAGAGAGGTTAACACAGTAAGTTAATGACAAAACCAGAACCATAATTCTGGTCAACTGACTTAGGCCATCTGTCTTTCTCTTAAACCATATTCTCTCTAAAGAGTTGGAAGAAAGATCACCTGTGGAATATGTAGCTTATTATTACAAACCCAGCAACTCCGTGATAAGGGCAAAGATGGTAAGAAAAGCCTCAAGAAAAATATTCACATCATGCAATGCTCTGAAGTCCTGAATTAAGCCAGTACCTTCCTCCCAGTTTCCCAGCCTCAGTAGGACGTACGCAAATGATAGAGGCGCCTATGTCATACCTTTATTGTATACTTGTAGGCCTGTTCAGCTTCCAGTTGCCGTCCAGCCTGAAAAAAGTGCAGCAGCTGGTGATGATGACTTGTCACAAACATGGTATGCAAACTACATTGCCTCAACTGTTTCTACCTCAACTGTTTCTACACCTTCCCAGTTAAGAACCTCTGAATTCAAAGGGGAAGCTGGAAAATGAAAGGAGGTAGGGAGAAACAGATTTTTAAAAATTCCTCCATTTCAGAAAGCTTAAAGACAGCTTGGCCCCTCGTTTTTTTCTGAAAGCACCTTGAGTCATTTGTTCCTCTTATGATAGAAGCCATTCTGTTAATAACAGTTAACACTTTCATAGTTACTATGTGATTTACCTTGTTTTCATTGATGACATTGTTTTAATTGCTTTACATATGCTCATGCTTAATCCTCAAGACCTAGGTGATAACTACTATTATTTATCATTCCCAGTTTACAGAAAGAGAAACCTAGGCACAGAGAGGATAAATAACTTGCCAGGGTTATGAAGCTAATAATTAGAGGAGCCAGGTTTTGAAACAATGCAGTCTGACTCCAGAGTCCAAGTTTTTAACTACTACACTTTATCCCGTCTCTATGCATTAGACAAAGTAGATACTGGAATTACTTCAATGCAGATCTGAATAGGAGATGAAAACACTAACTACTCCTCTCAGCCAATATTATTCTTTGCTTGAAGCACTCTTCCAGGGGTTAAATGAGATAATATAAATCCACTATTATACTTCACAAATTTGTTATATAGCAAATTACTCAGAGCACGCAAAGTCACTTGGGAAAGCTTAAATACATAAATATTTAACGCCAGAATATTTGGGCAGGAAGGGAATTTAGGGAATATCTAGTCCAATTTTCTGACCAGTTCTAGTCCATGTAAAATTTCTACTAGTTCACAAAACGTTCATACCCCAAACCCTTCCTGCCTACAATATCTACACTTTGAAATGTTCTCACCTGAAGTTCACTGAATTGCCAGGGGCATTTTCCAGCACACATTCCCTTCCTACCACTACTACCTTTGTTTCCCTCCTACCATAGGGAGGCAGTGGCCCAAATGATGTGAGGATCCAGAATAGCCAAAACAATTTTGAAAAATAATAATTTTTTTGCTATTATAAACATTGCTGCAGTAAACAATCCTCGTACATGTCCTGAATTTTTCTTAGGATTATGTCTAGATATGACACTGCCAAATTATAGATACGAATGTGACTAAATAATGCCACATTGCACTTAAAAGTGGTTGTACCAATTTACATCCACTAGCGATTGTGAGACTCCTCATCAATGTTGGTGATACCATGCTTTAATTGTTGCCAATCTGATGGCTGTCAATTTCTACCATGTCCTTAAATTGCTCATGCTTACTAGTGACACAGATCTTTTCATACATGTATTGACTTTTATAATCTCCACAGCAGCAAACTGCATTTTCCTATCCTGTGCTCATTTTTAAATCAGGTTGTTTGTAGAGTTTTTTCCCTTATTATAGGGACTATTTATATAACCTGGATGCTAATTGCTTATTAGTTACAAATGCTGCAAATATTTATAATAAAGACCTTAAGCTTTATATTAGTGTCTTTTTTATACATGAGTTTCTAACTTTAACATAGTTAATTTATTGATATCTTATTTTTGGCTTGTGTTTTTACAGTCCTAAGAAACCTTCCATACCCCTAGGGTGTAGAGGTATTCGTTATACTTCTAAATGTTCTGAAGCTTTGCTTTTAAGATTTAGTTCTTTAAAGCAGCTGGAAGAGTGTGTGTGTGTGTGTGTGTATGTGTGTGTGTGTGTGTGTGACATCTAAGGGATTTTTTTTCATATGAATAGTAGCCAGTTGCCCGATCACTATTGATTGAATAGTCCCATTTGTTCCTCATTTAGGAGGATGTTATGTTGTCTTTTTAAAATAGCTATATGAACACCCTGGGAGGCCGAAGCGGGAGGATTGCTTGAGCTCAGGAGTTCGAGACCATCCTGAGCAAGAGTGAGACCCTGTCTCTACTAAAAATAGAAAGAAATTAGCCAAACAACTAAAAATAGAAAAAACTAGCCAGGCATGGTGGGGTGTGCCTGTAGTTCCAGCTACCCAGAAGGCTGAGACAGAGGATTGCTTGAGCCCAGGAGTTTGAGGTTGCTCTGAGTGAGGCTGACGCCATGGCACTCTAGCCCAGGTGACAGAGCAAGACTCTGTCTCAAAATAAAATAAAATAAAATAAAAATAGCTATATGAAGGTAAATTTACATGCCACAAAATCCACTAATTTTAGGGTTCAGTTGTGCAATCATCTCCTCAATTCAGTTTTAGAGGACTTCTACTACCCCAAAAAGTTCTTTCATGCCTGTTTGCAGTTAGTCCCCATTCCTACCCTTGGCTCTAGGCAACCATTGATCTATTTTCTATCTCTTTAGTTTTCTTTATTTCAAATAAATGGAATCATATAATAGAAATATGGTATTTTGTGCCTTGCTTCTTTAACTTAGCATGATGTTTTTGAGGTTCATCCATATTGTTACATGAATCAGAATTTATTTTAACTACTAAGTAGCACTCCATTGTATAAAAATACCTCATTTTGTTTACCCGTTCAATGTTTTCAGTTTGGGGCTATTATTAAATGCTGTGATTAAAATTCACATGCAAATCTTTGTGTGGACCTATGTTTTCATTGTTCTTGGCTAGATACGGAGAGGTGGAATTGCTGGGACATACGGTAAATATATATTTAGATCTTTTAGAATCTGCCAAACTGTTTTCCAAAGTGATTATACCAATTTACAACCCTACCAGTAGTGTATGAGGATTCTAGTTTATCCACATCCTTATATTGTCTGTCTTTTTGATTTAAGCTATCCTTTTTTTTTTTTTTTTAACAGTGTGGTTTATGGCAACAGGAAAAGCCTAAGACTGTAAGAGGGAATTCATCCCCAAAGAGCTGCCATTATGCTTCTCTGCCTTAGTTTCTTCATTTGTAAGAAAAGAGTATTGGAATCAACAAGCACTGTCTAATAGTGGGAGCCATATATGTAATTTTAAATGTTTTATTAGCCACATTAAAAAGGTGAAAAGAAACAGATGGAGTTAATTTTAATAGCATATTTTATTTATGATTTGAGCTATTCTAGTAGGGGTATTAGTATGGTGTCACTTTGCATTATCTTAATGAGGTATCTTTAAAAACGTTTTTGACATAGTTTCAGATTAAAGTTACAATAGCAGTTCTCTCCTCTCTCTCTTTCTATGCATGCACATACATATGCCTATGTATAGGGTAGTCCTCCTTATCTGTGGTTTCGCTTTCTGCAGTTTGAGTCAACCTTGGTCCACCACAGTCTGAAATTATTAAATGGAAAATCCCAGAAATAATCCATAAGTTTTAAATTGCACATGGCCGTTCTGAGTACCATGATGAAATCTCCCACTGTTCTGCCTGGGACGTGAATCATGCCTTTGTCCAGTGTTTCTGTGCTGTAGACACTACACATCAGCTGGTAACCTAGTAGGCATCTGGGTTATATATAGATCGACTGTGACGGTATTATAGTGCTCATGTTCAAGTAACCCTTATTTTACTTAATAATGGCCCCAAAGCACAAGAATACCAATGCTGGCAATTGGGTTATGCCAAAGAGAAGCTGCAAAGTGTTTCCTTTATGTAAAAAGGACTTAATAAGGAAAGAAAAAAATCATATGCTGAGGTTGCTAAAATCTATGTTAAGAATGAATCTTCTATCTGTGAAATTGTGAAGAAGGAAAAAGAAATGTGTGCATAGTGTATATATGGTTCAGTACTATCTTTGGTTTCAAGCATCTGCTTGGGGTCTTGGAACATATCCCCAAGGGGTGAGGGGGCACTACTGTTATATATAAATATCTATCTATATATACACACATACACATACATACATACTTTAACTTTTCCTCAACATTTGAGAGTAAATTGTAGACATGATGCAATTTTAATACCTCAGTGTGGGTGTTTTCTAAAATCAAGGATAGTCTCTCATTTAACCACAGTACAATTATCAAAATCAGGAGATTAATATAGATAGAATGCTATTAACGAATCTACAGACCTTATTCAGATTTTTCCAATTGTTCTAATAATGTCCTCTAAAGCAAAATAAAATCCAGGATCATGCATTGCATTCATTATATATGTTTTCTGTTTCTTTTAAACTGGAATAGTTCCTGAGTCTTTGTGTTTCATGGCATTGACATTTTTTAAAAGTACAAAACAGTTATTTTGTAAAATATTTCTCAATTTGTGTTTGATGTTTCCTCATGATCACATGTTATAAACTTTTGGCAAGAATATCACAAAAATGATGTGTTCTCAGTGCATCGTATCAGGAAGCACAAACTGTTTATCCCAATACTGGTGATGTTAACTTTGATCATTTATTTAGATTGTTATCTGCCAGGTTTCTCTATTACAATGTTAGCATTTTCCCCATTGTAATTAATAAGTATCTTGTGGGGAGATACTTTGAGACTGTGTAAATATTCTCTTACTTCTTAAACTTTCACCCATAATTTTATCATACATTGATGACTGTTCACTGAATCACTTATGATGATTTCCAAATTGTGATTTTTCTAATTCCATCATTCTTTATACATTTCTTTTCTTTTCTTTTCTTTTTTTTTTTTTGAGACAGAGTCTCACTCTGTCACCTGGGCTAGAGTGCCATGGCATCAGCCCAGCCCACAGCAACCTCAAATTCCTGAGCTCAAGTGATCCTCCTGCCTCAGCCTCCCGAGTAGCTGGGACTACAGGCACGTGCCACCATGCCTGGCTAATTTTTTCTATTTTTAGTAGAGTCGGGGTCTCACTCTTGGCTCAGGCTGGTCTCAACTCCTGAGCTCAAGAGATCTTCCTGCCTCAGCCTCCCAGAGTGCTAGGATTATAGGAGTGAGCCACTGTGCCCAGCCTGGATCATAGATTCTTATTTGTAATCCTTTTCTGTATTTATTTATTTGGATGTCCAAACTATCCCAGATTTGGCTAGTGGGAGCTCCCTTTAAGCTAGTTCCTATGTCTTTAATTTTTCCCCATGTCTTTTTGACATGTCCCAATTTTTCTTTGAGCATTTTTTACTTTCTGACTCAATAAGACATTCCAGACTCATCTTTTACTTTCTTTGCACCAGTTTTGGAATTTTTACCCATTTTCCAAGAAACCTCTGGTCTTCCCCCCACCTTTTTTTCCCCTAAACTGAACAAATGCCCTAGTTCCTTATAATGGATTTATAATTCAAGACCTGAGCATCAGATGTGCTCCTGGCCCCCTTCATTCATTTTTTATATAGATATAGATATATACAGACATAGGTAAATGTTTCTATATATATGCATCTATTTCTATGTATCTATCTATATCTGTATCTATTTACTCTATCAGACCATGAGCTCATAGCAATATCTCCAATTCCAATCCACCAGTTTGGTCATTTTACCCTTCTCATTTCCATATTTGTAATTTTCTTTTCTGACAGTGAAAAATGTGGCTCCCATTATCCATAATATAATTACTAATAAGTAAGTTACAGAATACTTAGTAATTTCAGAAATGCTAACTCATGCCTCTGCAAAAAAGAAGCCTACAAGATGCCAAAATTTGTATAAAGGTTTTTCTTTTCTCCTTAGCCTGATACATTGTATATATATATTTTTTTTCAAAGAATGTTTTCAAAAGTGTCCTGAGTTAGTTGTTTTTCCCCTGTCAGTATGTTATTCATTCAAGTCGTTTTATTTGGTTTTGTTTATATTCAATTATGTGGTCTCCCCATTTTTTACTGATTCTTTTTTTAAAAAAATAAAACATTAGCATGGTCCCCAAAGTCAGAACTCTATAAAAAGGCACAATCACAGAGTGACCGCCCCCTCATCTCCTCCCTCCTTCTACCCATCACATTCATGTCCTGTACAATCTACTCTCATTAATCTCTGGTTTATCTTTCCTGTGCTTCTTTTTGCACAAAAGAGCAGATTCATATATATTTTTTCCTTTTTAAAGGGGGTAAAATACTGTACTTTACTTTTTCACTTAATAATATATTCTTGAAATCATTCCACATCAGTTCATAGAGATCTTCCTCATCATTTTTTCAGCTGCATAGTATTCCATGATTTAAACATTCTCCTTTGTATGGGAATTTAGGTTGTTTCCATTATTTTGAAATTGCAATAATAATGCTGCAATTAATAATGTCGACACCCATTTTTGAATTGTTGAAGGAAGAGCTTCAGGGTAAATTCCTAGAAAAAACCAATTATTTTTAAATACTATCTAATCAAAACCTAAGCTTCCATATATATGCATGGGTCTATTCCCGTCTGTCAAGTCTGTTCCACTTATCTATTTCTACACTAATATCACTTAGTTTTCATTGTTAGAGCTTCATAATAAGGCTTGATGTTTAATAGGAAAGTCCTCCTTCTTTATTCCTCTTTCCATATTTTCATAACAACTTTTGTTTTTGGCCTTTATTCAGCCAATTGAGTTTTAGGATTTACCTCAATCCCATTTAGTTCCTAAAAAACTGTGTTATCGTTTTTCTTGGAATTATATTAAATTTAGATAGTAATTTAGGAAAATTTTTCATATTTATGTTATCAAAACTTCCTGCCCATGGATATGATATATCTCTCTATTAGATCTTCTTTACAAT